>NC_068423.1:11614651-11892151 GCF_023373465.1 Oncorhynchus keta
TGCTCTGGTGTTGGCAGCCCATTCCCGATCAATGATCACATCGTCTGGTCGCCGAGGTTCTACCGACTGACTCGCAAAATGCACAGAAACGGGTGCCTTCCTTCCATGGCTGTTCTTGACTATTTGAATATGTGTCTGTGTTAAAACGTGTATGTTTACTTTCCTATGTGCTCCGCGGGTAGTATACAGTAAGTAAGCCATTTTAAAAAGAACACAGTCTAAGTCATTGTCTTCTGACAGATGGGGTCATTCTAACTCACGGGGTCATCGCGCTATCAAAGACAATGCAGTCTACGTATACTATCGATATATATATATATATATATATATATGTACATTTAGCGTGTGCATGTTATATACTGTACACTGACTCGACAAAACATTAAGAACACCTGCTCTTTCTCTGACGTAGATTGACCAGGTAAAACCAGGTGAAAGTTTGCCAAGAAGGGCTCCCGAGTGGCGCAGCGGTCTAAGGCACTGCGTCTCAGCGCAAAAGGCATCACTGCATTCCCTGGTTCAAATCCAGGCTGCATCACATCCGGCTATGATTGGGAGTCCGATAGGGCAGCGCACAGTTGGCCCGGGTTTGGCCGTCATTGTACATAAGAATATGTTCTTAACCGACTTGCCTAGTTAAATAAAGATGACACAACTGCTTCTACCATACCTTGTTCAAAGGCACTTAAATATTTTGTCTCGCCCATTCACCCTCTGAATGGTGCCCATTCACCCTCTGAATGGCACACATACACAATCCATGTCTCAATTGTCTCAAGGCTTAAAAATATTTTTTTTAACCTGTCTCCTCCCCTACATCTACGCTGATTGAAATGGATTTAACAAGTGACATCAATAAAGGATCCTAGCTTTCACCTGGATTCACCAGTCTGTCATGGAAAGAGCAGTTCCTAATGTTTTGTGTACTCAGTGTATTTAGAGATGAACATGGCCATCGTAGCAATGACTAACACACGACTCAGATTTTCCATCTTATTACAGAAGTGTGATCCTAGCATATAAATTCTTCTTCGGTGTAAACAGTCTCCTCATTCAGGCACACCCAGATATCTAACGTGACAGAGAGTCAGGCTGCTAGTGTTTCGCAACCAGTGTGTTTTGTCGTATCAGATGAATGTTGAAATGGATGAAATATTACAACATTTCGGAAGCTTCACCAAACAACGTCGATAGTTATTATCACAAGTTAAAGTTTTTTTTTTACAAAAAGACCTCTTCCTAGCAGACTATATGTCCTTGCCCCAGAAGTGAGTGATTTGATGGACACAGAGAAAGAATGACATGGGGTGGTGGGTACAGGAGAGAGGGTGAGGACTGAAAGGTAGAAATGGGGAGGGAAGGTGGAGAGTGGCGCGGGTTAAGTCAAGCGTCTGACATTCTCCAGAGGTCTTCGTATCTACAGGTGTAGGATCTTAATTTGATCCCTCTTTTGCTGCTGAGCATTTTCCTGCACAGCACGAAATGCAAACTTGCATTGTGTTCAAGGTTTTAAAACGCTTCTAAAGTGTGTGATTTCCACTTTCAAATGTCAGACTTGATTTGCCCTAATGGAAAAATGTATCAACCCCTACAACAAATGTCCATGAATTATAATCCACATAATAATTAAAATCTTCTGTTGCTGCTGTTTATTTCCCTGCTGTAGCAAACTGGCTCAAAATTTAAGATCCTACATCTGTAGCCCTGAGTGGGGAAACTGCTTTTTACTGGAGCGAAAGATTGGGATGAACAGATCAGGGGTATGGGGGTTTAGGGGATTAAAGAATGAACAAACCTGTTGTCCTCTTTCCTTCCCCCTCACTCTTTTTTTTAATCTCTTTCTCTCTTCCTCTCCCTCCCTCGCTCTTCCTCCATGCACCTCGCTATAGCTCAGAGTCCTCATGTAACCTTTTGTCAATTATTGCCTGTCTTTCCTCGAGTTTTCTCAAACTTTGCATTATCGGATTAAGGTTTGGTTGGTGGTGCAGTCTCGAATATCCTCCCTCCTCTCTCTACCTCCAACCCGGCTCTCGTCCAGTCCCGAGGGGGAACCCTGCCTAGTCCATCCGTCTGCATGGATCGTTTATGGTTCCCCTGCCTCCAAATGTCACTCCACTGGTCCACGATGGGACGAAATTGCCAGGCGACTTTCCACCTCACCAGGCCTGTGCCCTTAAAACGAGGCTCTAAAAAAGAGGGACGCGAGAGAGCAACCAGAGATGGAAGGATAATGAGATGTGTTGATGGAGGGTGGCAGATCGAGGAGGAGTGGAGGAAGGAGGGAGGGAGAGAGGGAGGAATGGGGAAGGGTGGGAATGGAGCCATACAATGAGAGTTAGCATGACCTTTGGGGACGAGGTCTTTGCTCTATTTGCTCTGTGGTTTAATGCTGGACTGATGTGCATTCCTGAAACGCATTCCTGAAACGCAGGCACTCACTGTTTCAGAAATCTGAATTTGTGTGTCCCTTGGGTGATTCCCTAGAGGAGCTTCACAACCCAAGAGGATACTGGGAGTTTGATTTCAGCTCACCCGACCCACCTTCGACCACCACATCAGACAGACTGTCAAATCCTCATTCTTCCACCTCCGCAACATTGCCAACGTCTAGGTCCTAACTCTGCCGCCCTGCCGCTGAAACCCTCATCCATGCTTTAATTCAATTGAATTGACAACACTTCTTTGGAGAATATGAAGATATCACCTATAATGTGAACACGAATTGAATAAAATATGATGAACTCTTTCTAACTCTGCTCTTACTTCTCAAACTGAGAGTCCTAGTCTTCCTCAGTGACGCATTATGCCTCTCAATCTCCGCCGTTTCAGGTTTTCCTCTACCCCTCACAGACTGACACTGTGATCAATGAGCAATTAAACGGGACAACATCACCGGGCTCTGCTTACCTAGTCCTACTGGGTGTTTTTAAGCTAAACTGTGGATGTCCATACACTTGGAAGGGGCAAGGCACAACCAGGGGTGGGAGTTGGACCAACTCAGACTCCGTCTTGTGTGTTATTGTAATCATGGTCATTCAAGTATGGGCTAATGACATGGATGTTTATGTGCTAATGAGAACATTATTGATTGCTCAAAAATGTATCGAGGAGTAGTCACTGGTAGGATCCCACGCACTAAAACGTGACTGAACATATAGAGGATATTGGCATTTAAGGAAGAATATTAGATCGTTTTGGGATGTTGATGTCAAGGGCTGTGGTTACAAAAGCACCAATGTGCGGAAAAGAAGATGACTGGGAAACGTGTATATGGTCCAACTAGTCTTTTTCAACCTCTAGTTCTCCTCTTGCTTGACCAATAGTCTTCTTGTCTTTCTTCTCCTCCGCCACATGCCTCCTTCAGTCATACTAAGTACAGTACACAGCTTAGACAGCGTTTGTCTGAGGCAAGGTGTCCGGGAGATGTGTTTGTGCTCTGTGTTGTCTGAGAAGCTGAGTGCTGCTCTCGGTGGAGGGAGTGTGGGGCCTGTTTTATCAGAGCGCTGACACACAACTTTAGGCGTCTGGCCTGACGAGGCAGAGGCAGATGTCTTCTGTCAGCTGGATCCTCTGCACCCTCTCCCTTTCCCTATCCCTCTCTCTCTCTCTCTCTCTCTTTGACACTCGCTCTCTCTCTCTCTCTTCTCTCTCTCTCTCTCTCTCTCTCTCTCTCTCTCTCTTTCCCCCTCTTTCTTTCTATCTTTCTCTCTCTCTCTCTCTTTCTTTCTCTCTCTCTTTCGCTCACTCTCTCACTCTCTCTCTCTCAGATATGATAGGGGTTGAACAAGCCTGGGGGAGAGACCAGGAATAAGAGGCTCAAAATAATGTGTGTGTGCTTGTGTGCGCGCATGCATGCACGATTGTGCGTTCGCTCGCGTGTGTGTGTGTGGTACAGCATAGATGAGAGAAAAAAAGTACAAAGCTGGTGTGTTTTGGATTAAAGAGAGGGATAGAGCCATACAAAAACAATGAGCTCAGTTGCTAAGGACCAATCCCCCCACCACCACTTTACATCGCTCCACCGCTTCTCCTCCCTTTCTCTAACACTCCTCACTTTTACAGGCTTCCATTTCCACTAAATTAGTGCCCAGGGTTTTAATTGCAGTTTATAAAGCTCAGTTATTGGTGCGAGAGTGTGCGTTTGTGTGATCTGGCGTCCAACGAGCCTGACTGGGCCTTGGGCCTCTCCCAGCTGCGGTTGTTCTTTCCTCCCCCCTCTTTTTAATACCGGAATGTTGTTGCGCCTAACCATACACGCTGCTGTTTATACAGAGAATTAGCCCTCATCATACCCACGCCTGGTTGTGTGGCTTACATTGTAAGTGGTTCCCTTAAATTGTCCCTCCGTGTTAAAACTGCTGGGCACGCGCCATTAGTGATTCGTGAGCCTAGTTTGTTCCTCTCAGACGTTGGTTACAAGGTACGCAGGTACGGCAGGTAGCCTAGTGGTTAATAGGGTTTCGCCAGACACTGAAAAGTCGCTGGTTCGAATTCCTGAGCCAACTAGGTGAAAAATCTGTCAATGTCTCTTTGAGCAGGAGCTCCTGTAAGTCGCTGGGGATAAGGTTGTCTGCTAAATTACTCAAATGTAAATGTTATTGTATGTAAATGGTGATGTTATTCATCTTTCTTTGAGCCTCTTTCCAATTGAAAGATGGACCTTCTCCCAAGACCTCTCCCGCTGCAGCATCATAACAATGGCAATGACGTGACCGAGTGATGGAGGTGGAACCCTTGCTACTTTGTCTCTCTCTCTGTCTCATTCCCCCCTCTCTTCTTACATCTCTCCTTCTCTCTCTCTCTCTCTGTCTCATTCCCCCCTCTCCTCCTACATCTCTCCTTCTCTCTCTCTCTGTCTCATTCCCCCCTCTCTTCCTACATCTCTCATTCTCTCTCTCTCTGTCTCATTCCTCCTCTCCTCCTACATCTCTCCTTCTCTCTGTCTCTGTCTCGTTCCCCCCTCTCCTCCTACATCTCTCCTCTCTCTCTCTGTTTCGTTCCCCCCTCTCTTCCTACATCTCTCCTTCTCTCTCTCTTCCTCCATCTCTCTCTCATCGTGTTCTGGAGGCACCCTGGAGGCTAATTGAGCCTTAATTACATTTGTTGGAATTGATTTGTGATTTAGTCTTGCCTCTGTTGTTTCAGCTCATTGGCCCCCATAGAAATGCCATTAATGCACCATTATTTTCACGGGCAGTCTAATTAAAGGGACATACTCTCTTGGTTTCCGCTGATCAGCCGGTGGGAAAGGGGGCATGTTGGTGACTGGCCCCTCAATGATCCAAAATGGCCTCCGCAACAGGGAGCACATGGCCTGCACTGCAGGGTAAATGCTCTGCAGAGATACGTCAATTTGGAAATGACAGAGGAATGAAGGCAGCGACACATGTAGCTGGGGATGTAGTACGTATAAAATGTTCATGGGTTGATGGGAGATGAAGGGGCGAGATAATCACAGAGACCTCTATGCATTCAGCTCTGTTGTTTTTCCTTTCACCTTCCTCTGTCATCGCCGAGCTACCGTGGTGTCACCTTACCTGTCATCCCTGTCACCGTCAACCCCCGTAACCTGTCCTCGTCAACCCCGCAACCCCGCTGGGTCATAGCTGCAGTAGCCTTGGCTTGCTGACATTGCGTTGGTGGTCTGACAAAAGCTTACTTGATAACAAAGTTCCTGGTTGGAAGTTGGAACCCAAAGTCTGGCACTTCGATGATCTTTCCTCCTAAAATACATTGTAAAAGGCGGAAATTAGAAGGGGCACACACTGCGTACACCAAACATAAGGAAAACCTTCCTAACATTGAGTTGCAGTCTTCATTCGTCAGGGCATGGACTGTCGAAAGCCTTCCACAGGGATACTGACACATGTTGACTACAATGCTTCCCACAGTTGTGTCAAGTTGATTGGATGTCCTTTGGGTGGTGGACCATTCTTGATACACACGGGAAACGGTTGAGTGTGAAAAACCCAGCAGCGTTGCAGTTCTTGACACAGACTGGTGCGCCTGGCCCCGACTACCATACCTTGTTCAAAGGTACTTACATTTTTTGTCTTGCCCATTCACCCTCTGAATGGCACACATACACAATCCATGTCTCAATTGTCTCAAGGCTTAAAAATACTTATTTAACCTGTCTCCTCCCCTTCATCTACACTGATTGAAGTGCATTTAACAAGTGACATAAGGGATCATAGCTTTCACCTGGATTCACCTGGTCAGTCTATGTCAGGGAAAGAGCAGGTGTTCTTAATGTGTTGTACACTCGGTGTGTGTAGAAATGAAAGTCTCACCCCTCCAAACATGTACCTTAATACCTTCTGGACAGCAGCCAGGCCCCAAAAGCTCAAATTCCCTTAATGGGTCACCTGAGAATTACAGAGAGTATTATACTGCTAGTTGCTTCGCATCGCCGGCCATAGGAGTCAAATACGGTTGATTCCCCATCCCCTCCCATAAGACCAAAGCAGACTTGAGGCAGCGCTGGCAGATACTGTATTTTGCTTGTTTTAAAACACTGGTCCATCTTTAAGGGAGGGCCGTGGGAGGGGAGCAAAGGGGAGAGGGGAGTTGTGGTGCATTCACATGTGGAGCACAAAGTAGCAGCATGTATTCTCTCTCTCTCTCTCTCTCTCTCTCTCTCTCTCTCTCTCTCTCTCTCTCTCTCCTCTCTCTCCCTTCTCTCTCTCTCTCTCTCTCTCTCTCTCTCTCTCTCTCTCTCTCTCTCTCTCTCTCTCTCTCTCTCTCTCTCTCTCTCTCTCTCTCTCTCTCTCTCTCTCTCTCTCTCTCTCTCTCTCTCTCTCTCTCTCTCTCTCTCTCTCTCTCTCTCTCTCTCTCTCTCTCTCTCTCTCTCTCTCTCTCTCTCTCTCTCTCTCTCTCTCTCTCTCTCTCTCTCTCTCTCTCTCTCTCTCTCTCTCTCTCTCTCTCTCTCTCTCTCTCTCTCTCTCTCTCTCTCTCTCTCTCTCTCTCTCTCTCTCTCTCTCTCTCTCTCTCTCTCTCTCTCTCTCTCTCTCTCTCTCTCTCTCTCTCTCTCTCTCTCTCTCTCTCTCTCTCTCTCTCTCTCTCTCTCTCTCTCTCTCTCTCTCTCTGTCTCTGTCTCTCTCTCTCTCTCTCTCTCTCTCTCTCTCTCTCTCTCTCTCTCTCTCTCTGTGTCTTCCTTTCTTTCCCTCAGCCAAAAGCCCTGACCAGCAGCAGCTCTCACTCACTCAGTCAGTCAGACACTGACGTTTTTCCTGTGCTTTTCGGTGTTGTCTGCATGTACTCTTTCTGTCTGTTATGATTGTGTATAATGGGCTTCAACTCTGAGCGCTGGCTGGCAAGCTGACGGGCGTGTTGAACAACTGCTTCACAGTTGGCTGAGGGAGGGAGGGAGGGCAGGGAATGGGGTCACTTGAGTTTGTTGCTCATAGGATATCAATCAGCTCTGTGTCTCCACCCCCAGAGCAGTGGAGCTGTTCCGTTACCTCCCTCTTCTACCTCATAAAACCGCCATCTTTGGGAGTGTTATATCAACAATAACAGTGTCCGCAATACAAATGCACAAGTAACTGTATTGTTTTGATCTAGGTCTATATATGCGATATGGAAACAGAGATGATTTGAGTACTACTAAGCTTAAACCTTATATTTCTTTTATATAGCATTTTCTGACCGTGATATCTCACATTGCATACGCTTCATGACAACACGAAGTTGTTGGAGGTCAAATAACACAAGAGATGGTCCTATTTGTTGCAGGTTGCTTGGGAAACAAAAGCCAAGAAAACAGAGGAGGACAGGAGTTCCAAGGAGACGGGGGAAAAAGTTACCATGTCAGGAAAACGTATCATTGCTCCGCAAAGGTGTTTTTCTAATCTTTGTCAACGCCATGCTTTCTGCTGAGTCATCTGGAAAAAGTTGGGCTTTTCAACATTCTTTAAACTTGTGTAATGCAGCGTAAGTGCACTTCATCTTTAGCCTTACAGTAAATTACATTCAACCACACTTCAACAGGCTCCCATACTTTCAAAGCAACACAAAGAAAAGTAAGTAAGTAACACGCAGAGAGGGGCGATAAAGGTTTCGCAGGTTTTTGGATATTGCTCAAACTTTCTCCCGCGAAAAAGCCCTGTTCATATAATTTCTCCTCCGGCTGTGGCCAGGAAGGAAGGGGTTAAACCTGTCTGCGGACCACATCTGGGAATCATTTGAGACATTCCACAAGGCTTACCACATGTTCTTAGATGGACAAAATCCCGCGAAAGGTTCGGTTGTCAGGAGTTTGAAAATGTTTCTTTTTTGGGGAGGAAGAAAATGAAGGGAAAAAAACGAGAAAAAGGAAGATTCTGGACCACAATAACCAATTCCATGCATCTAATATAATCTTGTCTGCTTATTTCCTCTGATTCTCACAACTTACAACCATAAAGTAGACTAACATATAAAGTGGACTCACATGAAAGTTGTCTCCTTTCAACGCACTTCTACATCTGCACTTAAAAACAAAAGGGACACAGACATATTCAGCGACTCCAATACATTCATCGACCATCTTATTTCAATGTGTCCAGAAGGTCTTGTGGATGCCAGCCTTGCCACAAAGAGCCTTGTCCGTTGGTTTCACCATTACACTGTGCTATGTCTAGGGATGACACGCTAATAAAGGGGCCACAGCAGTGATGAATGGTTGGCTGCTGTGAGGTAGCGAAATTGGTTGTTTCAGGGGTGGAGGGATATTAATGGTGAGGGAGTATGTGGGTCTTGATTGACCACAGAGGCTTTGGCACGGCCCTGCCCTCCCGTCTCCCGTCACAGCTTTCTCTCTCTGTCGGTCTGGGCCGTATCCATAAGGCGTGTCAGTGTAGGATTGCTGATCTAGAATTCATTTAGCCTTTTGGAAAAGAATGAATAACGTTACGTGGACAAAGGGACCTAATTTTAGATCAGCACTCCATAAAGTGCTGAGAGTAGAGTGGCAGTGCGGATCTAGGATCCGTTTAACCTTTTACATTGTAATGAACAAGATGGGAGGAGACCTGATCTTAGATCAGCACTCTGAGACGTTGTATGAATACCGGCCCTGGTCTAGAGGCAGATCTGAAATATTCTCCAAACCTACACCGAGCTGGCCTGCCAGGTGAAAGCCTCTCGATTTCAGTGAAGTAGGCGACTTAGGCTCTCATGTGTCACATGATGCACGGGCCGCCACACTCTACTTGTCGACTGACATTTGGAGACCCTGGAGATGTTGCTCTTGGGTGGGTGACACTCACGTGATGTGTAGGTGTCACATTGTCATCCTAGTGTGGTTGCACGCTGGTAGTCAGTCACTGGAAATAGCCGGGCCAGTAAATGGTATCCTGTGTTTACAAGAGGTGGCGAGGTACACTCAAACACCTGCTGGGGGCTCACCATGTGCCTTGTTAAACTGAAACAGGAGAGACTATGGGACTTCTTCTTGAGAGCTGCTCCTAAGACTAGGTTGTCAGGGAGTATTTGGGACTATTTGTTCTAGCACTGGCACTTCCCCTAGATACAAATATGGAAAGCCGAGGGAACCAGGAGAGCCAAAGAGCACATTTTTGTTGTTGACCCATCCATTTTACAGGAGAGATTCCAGGGTCAGGATACCACCGTGAAGTCTCTCTAAGCTCTTCACATGTCAGGCCTCATAAGGAGCTTCTTCTAGAGTCTAAAAGGATGGGCGTAAACAATGTTGCAGAGTGAATGATGAATTGTGGCTAACCTGAAATCATTTCAGTCTGTCGCTTTAAAAAACACAAACTCAGTGATTGTCAGCAAAAATGTCATGCCAACCAAAGCCAAATATATACAGTACCAGTTAAAAGCTCGGACACACCTACTCATTCAAGGGTTTTTCTTGATTTTTACTATTTTCTACATTGTAGAATAATAGAGAAAACATCAAAACTATGAAATAACACATGGAATCACATAGTAAGCAAACAAGTGTTAAACAAATCAAAATATTGTTTATATTTTAGATTCTTCAAAGTATCCACACTTTGACTCGATGATAACTTTGCACACTCTTGGCATTTTCACAACCAGCTTCACCTGGAATGATTTTCCAACAGTCTTGAAGGTGTTCCCACATACGCTGAGCACTTGTTGGCTGTTTTTCCTTCACTCTGAGGTCCATCTCATCCCAAACCATCTCAGTTGGATTGAGGTCTTGTGATTGTGGAGGCCAAGGTCATCTGATACAGCACTCCATCACTCTCCTTCTTGGCCAAATAGCCCTTACACAGTCTGGAGGTTTGTTGGGTCATTGTCCTGTTGAAAAACAAATTATAGTCACACTAAGCCCAAACCAGATGGGATGGCATATCACTGCAGAATGCTGTGGTAGCCATGCTGGTTAAGTGTGCCTTGAATTCTAAATAAATCACAGACAGTGTCACCAGAAAAGCACCCCCATATCATAACACCTCCTCCTCCATGCGTCAAGGTAGGAACAACACAGGCCGAGATCATCCATTCACCTACTCTGCGTCTCACAAAGACACAGAGGTCAGAACAAAACATTTCAAATTTGGACTCATCAGACCAAAGGGCAGATTTCCACCGGTCTAATGTTCATTGCTCTTGTTTCTTGGCCCAAGCAAGTCTCTTCTTATTATTGGTGTCCTTTAGTAGTAGTTTCTTTGCAGCAAATCGACCATGAAAGCATGTTTCACACAGTCTCCTCTGAACAGTTGATGTTGAGATGTGTCTGTTACTTGAACTCTGTGAAGCATTTATTTGGGCTGCAATTTCTGAGGCTGGTAACTAAAGAATCCTCTGCAGCAGATGTAACTCTGGGTCTTCCTTTCCTCATGAGAGCCAGTTTCATCATAGTGCTGGAAGGTTTGGGTGGCTGCACTTGAAGAAACTTTAAAAGTTCTTGACATACCTTCATGTCTTAAAGTAATGATGGACTGTCATTTCTTGTTGCTTATTTGAGCTGTTCTTGCCATATTATTCACTTGGTCTTTTACCAAATAGTGCTATGTTCTGTATACCACTCCTACCTTGTCACAACACAACTGATTGACTCAAATGCCTTAAGAAGGAATGAAATTCCACAAATGAACTTTTAACAAGGCACACCTGTTAATTGAAATGCATTCCAGGTGACTACCTCCTGAAGCAGGTTGAGAGAATGCCAAGAGTGTGCAAAGCTGTCATCAAGGCAAAGGGTGGCTACTTTGAAGAATCTCAAGTATAAAAATATGTTTTGATTTCTTTAAAAAAAAAATGGATTCCTTCATGATTCCATATCTGTTATTTCATAGTTTTGATGTCTTCACTATTACGTAGAAAATAGTAAAAAAATAAAGAACAACCGTTGAATGAGTAGGTGTGTCCAAACTTTTGAGTGGTGCTGTCGGCTAAATGCATTAGTTTATTCAAAGCAATAAAATAAATGTACGCGGTATGACTTTTGACATCCCCGAGCCTACTTTATTTTGGCCTAAAGTGGATTAGGCAAAGCATGCATAAAACATGCAATGACATGGCACTGCACTACAGTTAGTCCATTAAGAGACTGTACAACATCCCTGCTAACATTAGGGGGTAAACCTGACTGCACGTCCAGGATGCAGCTGTACCGAGGACACCCTGGGGGCCTTCCAACCAAACCTAGAGATAATGTTAAGGAAACACTATGGCTGCCAATAGAGTAAAGTCCCGCTGTCTGTCTGCAGGCAAATGGCAGTCTACTTTCGGTGCACGTAAGGATATCCCGCCAGGGCTCAATTTCATATGCCAAAATCCTGTGAAATAGGCCTATCTCACACTCTTTTTAATAGGTCTATCTCACGCTATTTTGTCAGCAACCACTTCCACCAAAACATGCTTTGAGCATTTGAAGACCTTTCACTCCGCTTCCAAGTCCTCCCATAGCCCTACCACTGTGTCCACCCACGTCACCCCCAGCACAGCATTCCTTACTTGTGTGCTGATATGTAACAGTTGACACAGCTCAATGCCACTCTGCTTTGTTGCAGCAGCCTCAGAGGCATTGTTGGACAAACATCCAGTGTGGCTGGCCGCCATACCAAGCTTGCAGGGAAAAACTTTGGGGTTACTTACAATGGGAGGAACGTATAGTATCTCACTGACTATATTGTGTCCTAGTGTGACCAAAAACCCAACAATCACTCAAAGAAATGGTCTTATTTCTGGCAGTAGGTTTTGACAACAAACAAACCTAAGGACAGAAACGTGTGCTCTTCTTCCGTTGTTCACGCCACAAAATAATGGTCCGCTGACTGTACCTAATTAAATTCAAATACGGTCTTTGAATTATTAGAGTTGCCCTGTCAGGATTTCTTGGGGAGCTGATTTTCTAAACCATACTGTACTGTCTTTGGAAAAAAGTGACCGAACATCTGGAGTTAACAGGACATCCCCTTTCAGAGGACCACGCCATAAAAGGAGAGGGGGCGGGGAAAGTGGATTGTGTTGGAGTTCATAGCCGGAGCACGTGACCTCAATGGCTGCGGCTGCAAAAGCTGTGCTGAACTTCTCTGCACACTGAACGCCTTTCACCGACGAATTGCCGGAGGGTGGTTTGGGTCGACACCCGTTGTTATCCACCGTTGCGAATGGTTTTACAGGTAACAACTTTGGAGAGACTATCTAAATAACCATACGCGTCTCAGCTTCCACCAACCACGGAAGCAGGAGGAGTCAACAGGTACAAGGTATTTGAAATTACACTTGTCGCTGGATGTGGCATACCGTGTTAACATTTTGAGTTTGCTGTCCAGTTGAATATTAACATTAGCTAACAGGTAAATATCATGACTAACTGAAGTCCTTCAATCCGAGGAGATTCTAATTTTCAGTTGGGCCATGCATTGCCAGTTTATTATGTACACTAACCTCATACTGTACGACGTCGATATCATGCATACAGTTCGACGTGGTGTTAGATGTTATGAGTCCGGTGCTTGACAGTAGCTATCAACAAGCAATCCTTATCTAATTAGATAACAACAGAGTTATTTTATAACAATTTGCCCTATTAATTTCCCATAATTGAAATAGCACAAGCAAGCAACGAAATATAAACGTTGTAATAAGGGACAGCAAGCGACCTATAGTTTAGTTCGTGGATTGGATTTTTGACAGGCTGACAGTTTTCTCAATATTTAGCGACATCGCTACTCCTTGTCGCATGGTCAACCAATCAGCCTGCTAACTTTTTCACAGTATTTTTTACCATGTTATGAGACAAGCGTACCCACATAAACAAGATCTAATTGAGTGGTTTTTAGCTGCAGTTTAGCGGGAGCTAGCCATGGAACGTCAAGACAATGGAATATTAATGTTGAACAATCCCAAAACTGTGTGCACAAATTTATTCCCAAGACAGTGGCACAAAAGTATTTTGTTCTCTGCAAATAAGTTAAATGTAAGTCACACTGTGAAACAGATGCCTCCCCCAATTTGTTTACACCTTTGATGCACCTTTGTCAAGATAATATGCCCACATTTGCAGCCTCCTCAGAGGAGCGTCTGACCAAATTAAATGTCACAATTATGTATGACATAATTATTATCATTGTGGCAATGTATTTAGTGAAAATCTAGTGTAATTTCGAAATTGCGGCAGTTAGGATATCCTTCATAACAGTCAACTTTATTATTACCAATTATTACGCTTTTATTAAGTCTTTAATTTAAGTGTTTAAATCCATTGTTTCCTATGTAGATCTGTAATAACATTTTCATTGGGATTCGGTATGACGATGAGGTAGTCTTATCACGGCGTTATAATCATTCATTCACCATACGATATCATATATGTTAATAATGCCCTCCTATGGATTATTCCAATGTCCTGTCCAAGACTGGCTGCATAATGTGTACAACAAACTACTGTTTTTGTTGTGAAAAAGTAATTTGCCCTTTTCTCCGTAAAACCTGTGACATTCAGAGCAAGATGCATCAGAGGCTTAGTCGCTGAGTGGGACATTTGGTGTGTCTGAGGATTTTCCCACCCTGTCACCTTCCCGCTTGGTGTGAATCACAGTTACATGTTGTGCCTAGGGGTGTGCATATTTCCCTTTTAAGACGATTCGATATGTATCTAGATGCGTTTTAGTCGAAACTATTTGATTAGAGGAACAAATCGATACGATTCGATGCACTAACATTTGTTGCATAAACGCATACATTTTCCATTCAAAATTAAAGTCTGCTGATAATGGATCTCATGGGCTTGGGCTCTCTGAGCTGGATCTGTCTGAGCTGACGTGCGTGTCCTCGTTATGAAATGATCAACTTTACCCTACATATCTAAAAATTACCATAATACATTGATTGTTTTAAGCAAAACTACTAAAACTATTGCTGATGATGAACCGTAACAATCCAAATCAAATTGAATGTAAGATCAGCATGTAGCCTACCTATAGCCAGATTGTAGCCTACCTATAGCCAGATTGTAGCCTACCTATAGCCAGATTGTAGCCTACCTATAGCCAGATTGTAGCCTACCTATAGCCAGATGAGAGTTGTCTCTGATGGTAGCTTAGGCTACTTTTATTCTGGTAAAACACCATTTTCAAAAGCACATTTGATCAAAATATTAGTCACTCGACTAATAAAGCCTAATATTGCGCAAGCCATTTTACATACATTTGAATGTGCAGTTTGACTAGGCTGCTAATATTGCCTGGGGTTGTTCGGCATGCAAAATGACTTGTGGATCAATGACTGTCATAATAATGACGTGCTTAGTTTGACACTGAAGGAAAAGAGGCAGTTGTTATTTTCAGAAGGTAGAAAAGTAATTTGAGAAATGTAAGTGAACAAGGCGATTCATAACATTTAAATCGACTTTCTGACCGATGCATGCTTCATTTGGATCAGTGGTTTGGGGTCCCGCAGACCGATGCTCTCGTATATGTTAAACATTTGAACTAGGGACCGATGCATATTGGTGAATCGTTACACCCCTAGTTATGCCATAACTGCAAAGTCCCTAGTCAGCTGTAACCTAACCAAGCAGTAGGTTCACTTAGAATTGCTATGACTGTCACTATAGTGTCCTAATCCTGAAAGCTACTGTTATGTAATGATCAAATTGCCCATTCTGCCCCCGTCCCACCCCCCAGGATGCCTCTTTCCCAGATCTAAACAAATGTAGTAGGATTTGCACATGTTTACACACAATTTTTATATAAACTTCTGTTGTAACTATGTTGTACTATAAACGGCATGATCGACATGTTGTAGCCTACAAACTTATTTTGTAACTATAATAAACGCCATGATCGCAACCGTCGCATTCTGCAGGGTAGTATTTGAATCAATTTAGATCAAATCAATGTCACACCCAGAATAATAGTTTGTGTGGAGGTGCTGACTAACGGCGAATAAACTATCAAAATAAATAAAGTCGCACACTCCATGTGTAATCTCCCACCAATTTAATGGGCATTTACCAACGTTTCGGCATTACTGTGCCCTTTTCACCCTGAAGAAGGCACAGTGATGCCGAAACGTTGGTAAATACCCATTAAATTGGTGGGAGATTACACATGGAGTGTGCGACTTTATTTATTTTGAAAGATCACATAATGATTCATTAGTATTCTACATAGTCAAGCACCAAAACTTTTCAAATGTTGAAATTAAAAGGCTATTGCACCCGGAAAAACGTGGAACGTCAGGTGCGTCACATTCAGAGCCGCAAGACAGCAACATAATAAACTGAAGCACTGATCATTGGGAACGAGATCAGAATGTCTGCTCAGGAGTTATCCATCAATTAAATAGGTAGCCTAGCCTACAAAAAGAAAACGATCCATATTGATAAACATGACATTAATAACGCAGCCACAACCCGAGGACCCCGGTGCCGACGCATTCAGAAATCAAAAGATGGTGTAGTATTTAGTTTAGAAGCTTTGAAGAAGGCCAAGAGAACCATAAACACTTTTCAATAGCAACTGAAATCCACATTGGGTAAAAAAATACAAATGATGTAGCCTACGATGCAGTACTTGTGATCATTTTAAGGAGAACAAAAACTACTTAGCCTACAATTGAACACCACCGTGGAAGCTTCGCTATTTGGCATCTTCTTAAGTAGCCTAGTTTTGTTGTTTGGCTACTAGAAGAGAACTAGTGCTGATCACTCGAAGCCCACCTCTTCCAATGCACTGTGGAAAAGTGTGCATAGAATTATACTAGATGTAGAGCCGAAATTAGTATAACATCCTTGCGTTTCAAACATTTTTGAAAATTCACATACTATAAAACATAATATTTTTGCATACTAAGAATATGTCATGCGCGAATGCGTTGTTTCACGCTAAAAGTACGGTTGTTTAGCTATTCGGAAAAGGCATCAGAAAATCCAGTCACGTAGCCACTCCGTATGTAATATAACCTGCCATTTTGGTCCTTCAGGTCGGTGGAATTGAAACAATTATAGAAGTTTAATCTGCTGTGTCACTGTCGCCAACTCATGGTACAGGATGAGCCCTATGGGAAAGATTTAGTCTACTGACTGGTCTGGTACGTCAACAATCCAATCGTCCTTGGGTTCCGCCTGTCCTCCCTCAAGGGCAAGAGGATCTGAGATGTGTTCACCGTGTTATGAGTTTGGCAACTAAAAAAATCAAAATGATGGGCATTAAAATGGAGTTGGTCCGCCATTTGCTGCTATAACAACCTCTACTCTTCTGGAAAGGCTTTCTTCTAGATGTTGGAACATTGCTGCTGGGCCTTGCTTCCATGAGCATGAGTGAGGTCGGGCACTGATGTTGGGCGATTAGGTCTGGCTCGCAGTCGGCGTTCCAATTCATCCCAAAGGTGTTCTATGGGGGTTGAGGTCAGGGCTCTGTGCAGGCCAGTCAAGTTCTTCCACACTGATCTCGATAAACCATTTCTGTATGGATCTCGGTTTGGGCAACGGGGCATTGTTATGCTGAATGGGCCTTCCCCAAACTGTTGCCACAAAGTTGGAAGCACTGACTCGTCTAGAATATTGCCGTATGCTGTAGCGCTAAGATTACCCTTCACTGGAACTAAGGGGCCTTCCCGAACCATGAAAAACAACCCTAGACCATTATACAGCCTCCAATAAACTTTAAAGTTGGCACTATGCATTGGGGCAGGTAGTGCTTTCCTGGCATCCTCCAAACCCAGATTCTTCCGAACTGCCAGATAGTGAAGTGTGATTCATCAATCCAGAGAACACGTTTCCACTGCTCCAGAGTCCAATGGTAGCGATCTTTACACCACTCCAGCCGACGCTAGGCATTGCGCATGGGGATCTTAGGCTTGTGTGTGTACGGCTGCTCGACCATGGAAACCCATGAAGCTCCTGACAAACAGTTATTGTGCTGACGTTGCTTCCAGAGGCAGTTTGGAACTCTGTAGTGAGTGTTGCAACCGAGGACAGATGATACGCGTTTCAGCACTCACAGTCCCGTTCTGTGAGCTTGTGTGGCCTACCACTTCATGGTTGAGCTGTTTTTGCTCCTAGATGTTTCCACTTTATAATACAGTTGACCGGGGAAGCTCTAGCAGGGCAGACATTTAAGGAAACTGACTTGTTGGAAAGGTGGCATCCTATGACGGTGCCATGTTGAAAGTTACTGAGCTCTTCAGTACGGGTCATTATACTGCCAATGTTTGTCTATGGAGATTGCATGGCTGTGTGATCCATTTTATAAGTCTGTCAGCAACGGGTGTGGCTGAAATGGCCGATTCCACTAATTTGAAGGTGCGTCCACCTTTGGCCATGGAGTGTCGTTAGAATTCTATGGTCATAAGTTATCAACTTCAGCCTTGCAGGCACCTCAAGTCAATTCTATGGTCATAAGTTATCAACTTCAGCCTTGCAGGCACCTCAAGTCAATTTGTTCATCAGGTTCTCTTGTGGCAGATACTCTATATGTAGTCTATAGTGCAGACGTGCTGTTGTTGGTGATTGTCTATTCTACGTTTTAGGATTAGACCATACAATGAATTTTAGTATAGCAGAAAACTCAATTGTATAGCCCAGTACTGTATTTTGAGTGTAGATAGAGTTGGAGTATTTTTTTGAGCGACCGTCAAACGACTTGTGTGTCTACGGATGTCGGTTTCCTTCTTGTATGAGATATGCCAGTTAGAAACCTCACACGACTTGGTTTCACATTGCGATAAATGTGTCATCACTCACTCACTTGCTTTGCCGCCTCACCATACCTCCTCTGAAGTAAGACAGGACCTCCCCCCTGCTCTCCCCCACTTTTCCCTTCTTCTTCAAAATCATGTGTGACACTGGAAAATGTTCTTTTGATAGTAATAAACATGATAGTGATTCAAGATGGCTGACGCTTTCTTTTTTTCCTTGTAACCCGTGGAACAAATAGTTTTTATGTTCAAATGTATTGAAAACGTATCAATCCAAGATATATTAGTATTTTATTTATTTTTTGTCCACTTTGAAATTACAGAGTATTTTGTGTAGAACGTTGACAAAATGTTGAAAAAGTAAAGTATATTCCCACATATTTTTTTTAAGGCACTGAGCAAATTTCCGGTCTGCTCATCGCAAACTTTATGCAACTTCTGGAGCACGTTTACTGTGAACACTGAGGCTGTACCCGCTTTAGGTTACAGTTATAACAATGGCCAAGTAGGCTACTGTGGCAATTTGATCATAATGTAGGCCTATCAACAAAAAAACAATGGAGAAAAAGCATCTCATAACATTGTAACATGGAAATGTTCTATTATTCGGCCTACAGTTGCAGCACATGTGTGGTGTTCAATGTAGACAATCCATGAGACTTTTGAAAATAATAGGGATTGTCATTCACCTGTTAGGATTTCATTCACCTGTTTATCCACTTGTGTTGTGTGATGCAAGAAACCACTTTACAAAATAACATTCATTATCATTGCCATACCATTATTACAGAGAATCAGACAAATAATGCTACCCACTGCATGTTGGCTATTTAGCCTTTTAAAGCCCTGCTCAAAATACAACATTGCCCTTTTTGAGACAGAAAAAATGCTCTTTACCTGACTTGCTTTTCAAAGATGGCTAAAATGCACCCATTTTGTGCTCTTGTAGGAAGTAACCACTCCCCTATTGCTGACTACAAGTGATGGGCTAATAACTCACTAACTAGTTAATAACTCACTAACTAGCAAAGGATATGAACAAAATGTGCACACGTGGCTACATGCAGCTCTTGCTTCGATCTCCAAACAAGTGCATCTACTCACGACCACTTATACTGTAAACACAGTCCAGTTCAAAGGGAATGGCACAGATTCATATATGGCAATGGTATGTTTGCCATCAGTAGTCAGTGTGCGTTTGAGTAAGGGTGAAGGGTTGTGTCAGAGTGGGTCGAGATCTGTGGATGGGCATCGAGTTAATGTGGATAGTCTGTGGGAGATCAGTAGTTGTTAGCCATTTAACAGTCTTATAGCCAGGGATAGAAGCTGTTTTATGGGTCTGTTGGTCTGAGCGTTGATGCACCAGTACTTAGGGCTGGGCGATATGACCTAAAAATCATTAATTTTTTTCAAACTTATGAGTGATTCAAGGTATATATATGTATATATATTTTTTATAAGCATTGTTGTACAATTAAAGGTCAATACACTGCATTTCAGACAGTCAGCAATAATCTAATGAATTCCGGTCTTGTGAAGATATACCTAGGCTAAATATAAGCCTTCTACAACCATAAGACCCACTAATAACTTCATTATTTTATCAAAATAGTTTAACCAGCTTTTTGTTGTTATTGCAATAATCACTGATCTGGCTTTCAAGTCTGTCTATGAAAATGCCATTTTTTTGTTACAAATTTGACTAAAACCATCCTTAATGCACATTCACTAATAATGACTAACTTCCCTGCAGCAGGCATTAGCTGATCTCAAAACAAGTGCATCAAAACAAGACAATGAACACAGGTCTCATCAAAAATCTCTCAAGCCCACGTGATAGTGACTAGCCAGCTAATCTTTTATATTTCAAGTTTAGTCAACTTGGATCTGTTTGCTAGCTTACAAGGCAGAACAGTTGAATTGTTTAATTACACCTTTCGCTCTGTCTCCAACTGTTTGAAAAGCATGTTAGCCTGTACTACTTTGTTCAGATGTTGAAATCAAGTGGCCTAACTTAGTTCTCAGACTAAGAATGAGTTGACAATTCCTTATATAATTGTGTTTCATGCTTCTTGCACATTTATAAAACAGACTAGACGGCTTGTATAACAGTCTTTCCAGAATCAATGTTCATTGATGCTCTCATTTTAGTAGTGACTGCGCTGCGTGCAGTTTGAGTAGTTGAGACATAAAAATGGTATCGTTGGAAAAGTTAACATCTGTATTACTGTAAAATATGACCGATTCTGTTGGACTAAACTACAAATGCAAATAGTAGGTTGAAACCGCATGTCAGAGAGGAAGATGTGATCTCTCAACTTTGTTGGTGTGTGAGGCAGGGGGAGGGGCTTGGTGTGTGTGTAAACCATAGAGAAAGAGGCGAAGTGATAGGTTTCCTTCTCGCTAAAATCTGTCCATTTATAAGCTCAATGCGTTTCTATAGGCTTATTTTGGACCTAAGCTTGACTCCCATTGTTAGGGCGGCATCTCGTCATTATATATAGATCTCTGGTGTAAATGGGGAGGTGCACAGAAGGAGCGAGAGACAAGAACAAAAATACAACGTGAAAATACAACGTGAAAACAAGTGGACATAAAAACGAAAAATAACAAAACCTTGATTCTTGCGATACAGACATTTGGAATATCACGCAAAAACATGCATCAGCTCGCTCCCAGTGATGTGCTGGGCTGTCTGCACCACCCTCTGTAGGACCTTCCGATTGAAGGCGGTGCTGTTGCCATACCAGGTGGTGATCCAACTAGTCAGGATGCTCTTGATGTTGTAGCTCTAAAAGGTCTTCAGGATCTAAGGTGCCATGCCCAAAAAATTGAGCCTCCTGCGGAAGAAGAGGTGCTGCCGTACCTTCTTCATGACTGTTTTGGTGTGAGAGGAGTATGTGAAGTCCTCGGTGATGTGGACACTGAGGAATTTGACATTCATGACCAGATGAAGTGAGATGGATTATTGGAGGATGGGGAGAGAGTTTCCACTTTGAAACCTGAGAACAATGAGAGATATTTCACGGGATGTATAAATGTGAAGCATCCGGTTGGCGTTTCCACTTACTACCAAATATGGTAGTGAGAGGAAGCCCAGTGGGAGAAGATGGAACGAGATTCATTCTGGCTGACATTCTGCTAATTTACTCTTCGATTAAACATTTGATCTCAATACAGTTTTCTGTTCCCAAAACTACAATATTTTACGAACAGAGTGGACTAAGTTTAGTAGACTTTACGCTTTGCCAAAGTTTGAAAAAAATGCCGTTGTTTACAAGGTGTTCAAAGGTGAATTTAGTTATTGTGCACTTCACAGAATAGGTGTTCCCCAACGGAAATATGCAAATGAATGCTAGAACACAGCAATAAGATCTCGCTAGCTTGTGCTTGGCTCTTCCCACCTTCTTGCTTGTTCTGTCCATAATGGCTCATTTGTTCCCATTAGAAACAACAGGCTTTGGTCTATCTTGGTTTAGCTATAAAAATCTTTGTGATGTCATTTTGTATTTAGGAGCTTTTATTCCTAAAAGTGGCCTTTTACTCTCTGTAGATTGTCATTCACTGTTTATTGAAGGTAGAATTATGAGTTCAAATGATACGGTAGCTAAATACTAAGCCTATCTACCAAATATACTCATGTCTAGCGAGATGGAGGGCTATAAGACTCCTAGCAATGTGGTGGGGTTCAGGGATGGGCAGAAATGTTTGCCCAACTGATTGTAGCGATAGAAAGTACAGCTACATTTGGTATAGAGATTCTACCAAAAAGGCAACCTCAACATATTTTAACTTTGGTTAGCCGAGGCACACAGTGGGTGTATAGCCTTACCACAGCCCTATCTGTCCCTTGTGTTCAGTCGGTGACTTCCTGCTTCCCAAAGTTGAGACTGTGCAGGAGAAATGACAGATGAGACAGGTCCCCCACAATGGCAGGTTACCCTGGAGATATCACACGGCGCTTGCTAAACGGTAAACACCTCAACCGAGTCGACCCGCTCACGCTGAGGTGCCGGGGATTGTGTGGGTTTTATTTTAAGAGTGAGGAGCTCCGATCTGAGTGAAACCACAGTTTCGAGAGCTGAGGCTTTGGTTCTGTTTTTATGAAAGAAATACATTAGTCAGTCAGACATTTTGGGAGTTTGTTATAATGAGCAGTAGTGTGGTGTGTCAAGTCTTCCAACTCTGATGTTGTTTCTTAGCCGTTGACTAACTGTTCACACAGGGAAAGAAACACTTGCTGAATAGAGAAGGTAGGAGTTGGAGTGCAGCTGAATAGTGTGGCTGACACTCATGTAGGTCAAGGCCTGGTTTCATCAAACAGGCCCCAGCCCCAGACCTCTTCAGAATGAGTAGAAATAAATTGCAATGTTCTAGTGGTTTTGGCTGTGGTACTCGCTAACGTTGCCGCTGCCTTTGGGAATGGGGCGAGTGTGGGAAAAGACTGAGGAGGAGGGTAGGAGTCGCTGCCATGGGAGTGGAGCGGAGTGGGGATTGGGGAAGTTAGGCCCCTGTGATGTAGGAATATAGGAGCTCTAGTCAGCCTGGATGATGGGAGTTTGACAGGCCAGCTCACGCATACTGATTCTATCTCTACCCGGTCCACCGTCTGCTTCTCTACTCTCCTAGTCCTCCCTGGGACCATGAAAGGGTTAAGTCACCCCCCCCCCCTTTTCTATCGCCTCCTTTTATTTCTCCCTTTATGACTTTGATGGTATTAAATCATCTTTACATGTCAGAGTGCACAGCTCTCCCGTGTTCATGTAGGAGAGCAATTAGAGTGGTAGCTCTAACTATGCTTCATTGAAGTTTTAAAGTGGCAGGGCGCCTCCCCTCAAGTTACTATTCCAATTAGAGGTTGACCGATTAATCAGAATGGCCGATTAATTAGGGCCGATTTCAAGTTTTCATAACAATTGGAAATTGGTATTTTTGGGCGCCGATTTAAAAATATATATATATATATATATATTTTTTTTAAACATTTTTAAAAATCTTTTTTTTATACCTTTATTTAACTAGGCAAGTCAGTTAAGAACACATTCTTATTTTCAATGATGGCCTAGGAACGGTGCGTTAACTGCCTCGTTCAGGGGCAGACCGACAGATTTTCACCTTGTCAGCTCGGGGGATCCAATCTTGCAAAGTTACAGTTAACTAGTCCAACGCAATAACGACCTGCCTCTCTCTCGTGGCACTCCACAAGGAGACTGCCTGTTATGCGAATGCAGTAAGCCAAGATAAGTTGCTAGCTAGCATTAAACTTATCTTATAAAAAACAATCAATCATAATCACTAGTTAACTACACATGGTTGATGATATTACTAGATATTATCTAGCGTGTCTTGTGTTGCATATAATCTGACTGACTGAGCATACAAGTATCTAAGTATCTGACTGAGCAGTGGTATGCAGTAGCAGGCGCGTAAACATTCATCCAAACAGCACTTTCGTGCGTTTTGCCAGCAGCTCTTCATTGTGCGTCAAGCATTGCGCACAACCGATCAACACCCGAGATGAGGCTGGTGTAACCGAAGTGAAATGGCTAGCCAGTTAGCGTGTGCTAATAGCGTTTCAAATGTCACTCGCTCTGAGCCTTCTAGTAGTTGTTCCCCTTGCTCTGCATGGGTAACGCTGCTTTGATGGTGGCTGTTGTCGTTGTGTGGCTGGTTCGAGCCCAGGGAGGAGCAAGGAGAGGGACGGGAGCTATACTGTTACACTGGCAATACTAAAGTGCCTATAAGAACATCTAATAGTCAATGTTTAATTAAATACAAATGGTATTGAGGGAAATAGTCCTATAATTCCTATCCTAAAACTTCTTACCTGGGAATATTGAAGACCCATGTTAAAAGGAACCACCAGCTTTCATATGTTCTCATGTTCTGAGCAAGGAACTGAAACGTTAGCTTTGTTACATAGCACATATTGCACTTTTACTTTCTTCTCCAACACTTTGTTTTTGCATTATTTAAACCAAATGGAACATGTTTCATTATTTATTATATTATATTAAGTTCAAATAAGTGTTCATTCAGTATTGTTGTAATTGTCATTATTACTAATACATTTTTTTTTAAATAAATAGGCCGATTAATCGGTATCGGCTTTTTTGGGCCTCCAATAATCGGTACCGGTGTTGAAAAATCATAATCGGTCGACCTCTAATTACAATATTCCTAAACCCAGATGGGAAGTCGGAGTCCCAATGCCATTGTGTTACCTACGCATTGCTGGAAGGCTATGGTGAGGGATCTTTAATATTATCAGCTATTGTATAATCTCATAAGGAAAAATGGCCTAGAATGGATAATCAGTTCTGATATTTTAAGTCCCTCACCAGTTTAATATGCCTGAAGAATTAGGTCAGTTTTTGTCTTCTTTTGAAATGAGGCTAACCTTAAGTCTGATCACTGAGCTATTATTGTGATTCATTGTATCGGGTGTGATTGAAAAGACAATTGATTTAGACATTGAGATTCTGAGCAGATTTAGCCTACATAAGGCTGTTTTTCAGATCGCTGTGTGGAAGAAGAAGCAATAGCTAATTAGTACATTTAATTTGATGTAGCTTACTACTTTATCTATATTGAGTTCGTACTGTCTATTTTGGTACATTTCACTTTGTTCTGGCATTGGCGTACACGCACACACTGTCGGCCTAATCTATTCTACCACGAGAGACCTATTGCATTTCACAATTTGTGTGGGGATATTGTGGCAGTGTCATTTTTCCACATCCATTTTGTGCCTTTGCTTTCATAGAAGTCTCTTTTGCCCAGTCGGACAGTCTCTCAGCTTGACGGCTGACATTTCCAGTGAAAGGGCTCTATTGTCGTCAGTTAATCCCCCCCCCATCCATAAAACAATGGTATCAATTGCTTCTACTGAGTACATCCACATTGCTGTAAAGAGCCAGGCCCATTCTCCTTCCAGCCAGGCAGCCAGTCAGCCACTCCAGGCAGGCAGTGAAACCTCGTCTTCATTCCCATTGACAGCCCCTGGTAGTTGTACAATACTAACCGATTCCAGCCCAGGCAGCTAGTCTAATAATATCTCTGTAGCATGAGAACCAACCTTTTATCGTGCCTGGCCTGCCACCTCGGAAATGCACAATTAATAATGGTCTCTGTATATATTTATTTTCCCGGGGCGGCTATCAGCGGGGCGAGACTGGCCGCTTTGGGCTCTCCTGCCCCTTTCCTAATGAATGGCTTCTATTCCATTTCCCTTCATTTTCCCCTGGACACTGACATTAACGTTGACGGATGATATGTTCGTTCATTGAAACTGGGATCTTAAGCACATTGTCATTGAAAATCGTATTCACCCTCCCACCACCACCACCACCACCACATGCTCTCATTTGCTTTCCCTTCTCTCTCTCTCGCTCTCTCTCTCCCCCCATCTCTCCTTCCTCCTCTCCCTGTCTCGGTGCTCTCTGTCAGCACCCAGGGACATGCCTTTAATATTCTTGTTAGAGCAGCTCCACTGCACAGTCTGAGGAGTTAACCCCCTCCTGCCAACAGCTAGCCTGGCGGCCTGGGGTCACTTCAGCACAGGGTACTTACTACTACACCAGCTAGCAAATGTTCTCCTCCAGGAAATGGTCCTACGAATCTAACACAATGTAGCTTGCACAGTATGTCTCTGTTTCCTTGTGCATGTATTTCTAGGGACCTTTTACATTTTGGTCAGTCAATCACTTTTGTCATTGTGAAACTGTACCTCTGGGCTTCTGTCAAGGCAGAGACACTGACAGATTATCTGGTTGACGTCCTGCATGGACATTTTCTTTGTATAACAGGTCCTGCCGTGTTGGCGGGTGCCAGGCGGGCATAGGTGGCGGCATCACTCTGCTTCCTGCCTGCACATTAGATGAGGCCGGTGCCAGATCTGTGTGAACGGGAGGATAATGACCCAGAACAGATCTGATAATGCTTTAGCTGCTGCTTCTGCTAGGGCAAACTGAAGAGCTCAGCTCATAGTGTCATTATCATACTGTGTGCTGTGCCCTGCTCACTTCAGCCAAACCTCTTTTGTGAGCTGCTGCCTGCTGCTGCTTCCACTGCCTCTATGGTCTGTCAACACAGCAGAGCCGGGGAGAAGGCATCCCATCGCTCTTGATCTCAGTCATGGTACACTGCTTCAGAGAGGCTGCTGTTGTTCACTAAACTGATGAGATTCCAGTGCAAGGATCCAGAGCGGAGCTAAGTTAAGCCTCCAGTGGCCAGACTCGGACCACATCAGTCTTTTAATGGGCAGAATGGGTACAGGCTTTCACCCTGCCTGTGGTGATGTCTGACCATGTCAGCTGACATGATTTAACAAGCCAATGAGAGACTTGCTGTGTAAGTAACGTAGATCCTAGTACACAGTGTGCCTTGCCATCAGCCGAGGTTGTGTAAGTATCCTATGTGTCATTACACACCAACACGATTTTCTTTAGTTTTTGGTTAACATGAATGACCATGCAATATACTGTTCCAACAACTACACTACATATGCGAGAGTATGTGGACACCCCTTCAAATGAGTGGATTCAGCTATTTCAGTCACACCCGTTGCTGACAGGTGTATAAATCGAGCACACCGCCATGCAATCTCCATAGACAAACATCAGCAGTAGAATGGCCTTACTTAGTTAAATTGAAAAAAATAATACTGAAGAGCTCAGTGGCTTTCAGTGTGGCACTGTCATAGGATGCCACCTTTCCAACAAGTCAGTTTGTAAAATGTCTGCGTTGCTCAAGCTGCCCCGGTCAACTGTAAGTGCAGCTATTGTGAAGTGTAAACGTCTAGGAGCAACAACGGCTTAGCCAGGAAGTGGTAGACCACACAAGCTCACAGAATGGGACCGCCGAGCGCTGAAGCGCTTAGTAAAGGGTCGACCGATTAATCGGAATGGCTGATTTAATTAGGGCCGATTTTCAAGTTTTCATAACAATCGGAAATCTGTATTTTTGGACACTGATTTGGCAGATTTTTGTATTTTTTATTTATTTATTATTATATATATTTTTACACCTTTTATTTAACTAGGAAGTCAGTTAAGAACACATTCTTATTTTCAATGACGGCCAAAGAACGGTGGTTTAACTGCCTTGTTCAGGGGCAGACCGACAGAATTTTACCTTGTCAGCTCGGGGATTCAATCTTGAAACCATACAGTTACTAGTCCAACGCTCTAACCACCTGATTGCATTGAAGTCCACGAGGAGCCTGCCTGTTACGCGAATGCAGTAAGAAGCCAAGGTAAGTTGCTAGCTAGCATTAAACTTATCTTATAAAAAAACAATCAATCAATCAATCATAATCACTAGTTAACTACACATGGTTGATGATATTACTAGTTTATCTAGCGTGTCCTGCGTTGCATATAATCGATGTGGTGCGTATTCGCGAAAAAGTCGTTGCTCCAACGTGTACCTAACCATAAACATCAATGCCTTTCTTAAAATCAATACACAAGTATATACAGTGCCTTGCGATAGTATTCGGCCCCCTTGAACTTTGCGACCTTTTGCCACATTTCAGGCTTCAAACATAAAGATATAAAACTGTATTTTTTTTGTGAAGAATCAACAACAAGTGGGACACAATCATGAAGTGGAACGACATTTATTGGATATTTCAAACTTTTTAACAAATCAAAAACTGAAAAATTGGGCGTGCAAAATTACACGCGTAGCGTGTAAAAATTGTCTGTCCTCTGTTGCAATACTCCCTACAAAGTTCCAAACTGGCTCTGGACGCAAGATCAGCACAATAACTGCTTGTTGGGAGCTTCATGAAATGGGTTTCTATGGCCGAGCAGCCACACAATCCTAAGATCACCATCCACAATGCCAAGTGTCGGCTGCAGTGGTGTAAAGCTTGTCACCATTGGAATTTGGAGCAGTGGGTTTGGCGGTTGCTTGCCCGAATGCATAGTGCAAGCTGTAATGTGGAGGAGGAATAATGGTCTGGGATTGTTTTTCATGGTTTGAGAAATCATAACGCTACAGCATCCAATGACATTCTAGACCATTCTGTTGCTTCCAACTTTGTGATGACAGTTTGGGCAAAGGCCTTTTTATTGTTTCAGCATGACAATGCCCCCGTGCACAGAGCGAGGTCCATAAAGAAATGGTTTGTCGAGATCAGTGTGTAGGAACTTGACTAGCCTGCACAGAGCCCTGACCTCAACCCCACCGATCACCTTTTAGGATGAATTGGAATGCTGACTGCGAGCCAGGCTTAATCGCCCATCAGTGACCGACCTCACTAATACTCTTGTGGCTGATTGGAAGCAAGTCCCCGCAGCAATGTTCCAACATCTAGTGGAAAGCCTTCCCAGAGGAACGGAGGCTGTTATAGCAGCAAATGGGGGACCAACTCCATATTAATGCCCAAGATTTTGGAATGAGATGTTTGACAAGCAGCTGTCCACATACTTTTGGTCATGTAGTGTATATGTTTTATTGCAGTCTTAGTGTTGATGAGTTTATTTCACCCAGCCTTTGTCCTGTGGTTTCTTGTCAGAGAACGTGTTGTTTTCACCATGTAATACACACACACACACACACACACACACTGCAGCAGGCACATTAGCCTTTACATTCTTACTGATTCATGGCATTGGGAGAAAGGCATATTGATAAATACCTGGAGTACTCAGTCATCGAAATTGCTAAACTAAATTGGGCAGAACTGAGACTTATGCGGCGCAGTAAATTAAACAAGCAATCTTCTCTGCTGGGTGACAGCACAATGGTGATTAGGCTTTCGTGTGAGTTACCATTCATTATGTATGACTGTGCTGTGGGCTGCCTGCAGTTAAATAGACCCACAGTCCATTGACTGGGCACATTATCAGAGACCGAGCGATCGGGAGGGAGTTAAAAATTGCTTTAGTTCCTGTCCCGAGTTTAATTTTCAGCCAAATGAAGGTGGAAACCCCAAGCGTGTAGTTTGGCGTCCTGCGTGTGTGAAATGTGGTGGGGGTGCTCGCTGCATTGTGTTCCGGGGCTATTTCCACAACGTCTTTCGCTATGTACACACCAGCCACTCTTCGTTTGTCAAAGCCCTCTCTGCCTCTAACTGGCTGCTCCCACCCTAATATAAGGCCATCTTTGTCTCATCTGTAGCTCCATGTATGTTTCCCTACAACTCGTACGCATCTTGAGAGGCTTGCTCTGTTTAGCTTGCCACATTTTCAGTAGCTTACATGACTGTGTTCAGCAAACACTAGAATGTTATTGTCAACATGATTTTGCTGAGCACAAGTGTTGATGATCAGGGAGTCTGAGCTGAGCAGGACTGTTAAGATGTGTCTTGTTTCATAAGGTTTAAAGGGTGTCAAGGTTTTATATGCATTGGCCTATTTGATGAAGAGTGTCACCTACTTTCCATGGCTGTCCAGTCCACACACTGTCTTTGTAGACTTTAACAGCAGACCCAGGAATAGGCCTATTGCAAATAATTGTATTTTTGTCAACATTATTGTCAACATTATGATTTTGCTGTGAGATTGACCTGGTAGTTATGTTGTGTTGGAGTGCTCCATTACCGTATAATGTGTTGCAGTACTCTTATTTAGTACAATTATATTTAGCCTCAATAGAATAGCGGCAACAACGAAAAATAGATGTGACCTAATGGAAATACATGTGAGCTAATTGCCCCTCTGAAAACGGTATCTACTCTATGTGTTAGGCAAGGCTGGACAGACTCTTATGAAAGAGTGGAATGCCAAAATTGAATGCGTGTTCACATTGCGTGTGTGTTCGTTTGATAATTGCAATCACCAAGGAATTTTCTGCCCACACACAACTTATGAAACGGGAGCTGAAACGAACGCTATGTTTGTTTTGCTTGTCGAATTCTTGCCATCTCTTCGGCGAGGGTGGATTTCTCTAGCGTGAGCAAGTCTCTCTCCATTGTCCCAGTGTTGGCGGTTCCCACATCGTACAACAGGATGCGGTCATCTTCAGTTGGCCCCTAGCCTTCAGTAGTCACTCGCTCTACTCATCTGCAGTGCAGCAATCATTTTAGGGCTGCACTCTGTTCTGAGATGCTCTGTGGGAAGGTCCCCCAGGGGTAGGGTGTTCTCTGATAAGCATTTCCCAAATCTATTTCTCACTATATTTCTCCCATTGGTTAATTTGGACAGCTAGCCATTGTGTTGTAACTAGCACTCACCACAACACACACCCCCGGCATTGTTTTCCTATCAAGCCAAATTGAATGTTAACTGCCCTCATGAAGCATGAAATACTGGGCTTTATATTGACTCTGGCAGGTATTTAAACTTCTGATATGATCCAGACCACAGTCATTAAATCGTCAAACTGACGCAATGTTTCATTGCTTTTGCCTGAAGCCAGCATGGCATGTTTTTCCATTCAGGGATTCCAATATTTGTCTCTCTCTCATAAACACTGGGCATCTGGTTGCCTGTAGTAAGTCTTCATTAGCGTAGAGGTTGATGTAAAAATGCGGTTGAAATTCTATCGAGAAAGCAGCCTCCTTGGTTCTCATTTGGAAGCTAGCAGAGGTATGATAAATGTAGCCATCACCCATTGACCCATAGAGGTCAACTTGGTGCACTTAACCCCCTCTATCTCAGTCAGCCCGTGGATACTCTGCACCAGGCCAAATTTGTCTTAACTATTTGTACTTTTTGACCGTTGTCTTCTACTTTGCGCCAACTTAGAATTACCAGCTAACTGTGTACTGTCTTGTTTACAGTTCACTGTTAGATTCTTCCCCAATTCCTTAGCGCAGAAATACATATTATTGGCCTTCAGGGATGCTTGGCCTTCAGCAATATTCTCTGTTTTGATCTCAAAATAGGCCATCCACGTGAATCGTGTAGATCTGAAGAAAAATGTTTGGCAATGGGAGGGGTGGTCTGATTCTCATATCGAGATCATCCCTACTCGTTCTACAATGAGAATATCAAACCAAGTTCAGAGCTTGGTGTCAGATATGTCAGATCAGAATGAGTGCTTCATCCAAAATCAGCTGTGATCAGCCAGACGCATCCCCTACCAGCCGTTACTCACCTGCTTCTCCGTCCTCTCTTTCTGCTCATCTCCATCTGTTTTAAAATGTAATTGAGCTGGGATGGCGAGCTGGAAGGTGTACAGACGGTGATGAGTCTTCTGTTGTTAAATGTGTTTAATTATTGGAGCAGCTCGCGGCGTGAGCGAAGTGGATGCACTACTTTTAATTTAGCCTGTAAGGACCAAGAGGCCAGGCCAGTCTGTCTAGACTTCTCTGTCACGCAGCCATAGAGTAAAACAAGAGCACAGTGACAGTCGTGTTTGCACCTTTACATAGTTGAAAACCGCGTGTCTCTAGCCCAAGCCATTCAAAGGCTGTGCCCCATATCATCTTTTCCCCTTTCTACCATTTCATGTCATTGAATAAACCATGTCGCGTGCGGTTTTAAACAACTGGAAAGCCACTAATGGTTGGTTTTGATAACAAACAACCATGTTTAGTCATGTTACCTAGCTAGCAAAAAATCTGGTAAGTTGACCAATAGGCTATGCACATTTGGATGGCACAGGTGGAGTGGAAAAGGGATAGATGCCCTACTCAAAGGTAGGATGCATATGCCTAATCAATGTAATTCTAAGCTACAGTATCTTGTTATATTTGTTATATTCTGTTTTGTGCCTATCTTTTCAAATGTTTCCTAATTATTGGCACCCTTGATAGATAATCTCTTATCAAGGGTGCCAATAATATGGACATGACTGCAAATGCATAATGATCTGCATGTCATTTTGTTTGTAAGGGAAAACGCACTATATGAAACAAATCTTTAGCCTGCTATTCAGATAACTATACCATCTCTCACACACACGCACACACACTGCTCCCAATGCAGAAAATGTAGGACCAAACAGAACTGAACTAACACCAGAAAAAGAGAGCCTAGAATTACATTGGTAAGGCATATATATGCATCCTACCTTCGAAGCGTACTGTATCTCTTTGAGTAGGCCATCTATCCCCTTTCCGCTCTTCCTGTGCCGACCAAATTTGTGCGTATTGGTCAACTTACCAGTTTTTTGTTAGTGGCCTGCCAGTAGTTTAAAAGCATATCAAGGATCTGGGAAGATTCTGTATGGAGAAATGGTCTAAGATCCCTCCCCATGTGTTCTCCAATCTCATAAAACATTTGAGAAAAAGGCTCAGTGTCGTTATCCTCGCAAGGGGAGGATGCTAGAGTATTGAAAAGAGGGGTGCTAATAATTTTGATTATATATATATGTGTATGTATATATGTATATGTGTGTATATATATATATATATATATATATATATATATATATATATATATATTACTTAAACAATCTCCAAAAATATTGTAGCATACAATATAGCTCAGTACTTATATGATTTATTTTATACAGTATTTTTTTGCTAATTGTATCAAGGGTGCCAATAAATATGGACCTGACTGTATATTCCTTACTTCATTCTTCCTGCCAAATCACAGGGATGCCTTTTGGATATGAGAAAATCAACCCTTTCTGCATACTTTCTGCAGTAACTTATTATATTATACAGTAAACAGTTTGGATTCAATGTGTTGTATTGAAGACTGGTGTGAAGGGACAGGTTTTTGTGAAGAACATGCAGTACATATAGAAAACGAGAACAGGTGTCCTGGGGGGGCTGGGCGAACAGGACGCTAATAATCCCCCACCCCGTTGTATCACAGTACATGCTCGCTATTGTGATACTTGGCCTGGTATCGCATCATTAGTCAAACTTTAGTATTGTGACAACCAGTGCTTGACTGAAATAGGTTCCGGTACTCATTTTGGAATGCCTGTACAGTTGTATATTTAGGTGCAGGAGTTCCACAATACTTTTGAGCAAATATTCTGTAAGAGGAACAGGAGCTCAACCAGTAGAAAGCCAGCAGTGTAAAGAATTACATGGCAGCTTTTGTTCTTTTGAAAATCCACCTTATAATGTCTACAGCAGGCTCCGTGTGTGAGCTTGTCTGATTAAAAACCGTCCTCCAGTGCCCAGCTATTGCTACACAATACACCACCACCCTGCCCTAGATTCTGTTAAACCCAAGCCAAATCGCTCTCCACTGTCAAGTCCTCTGGAAGTGAATGGTAAGTGTCGGTTGAAAAGACTATGCAGTCGAAGAATATGGTACAGGTGACAGGTATAATACCATAGTGTCTTTAACATGCTGCCAAGTTGGTTTTGCTCAGGTCTTCAGATGGCCCTCCCCCCACTTCAGTGTTCCTCATGACACTGATTGAGCCATTTCACACAGCTAAGCCGTGCTGCGAGTCCCACTTTATAATGAAATAATACTGCTAAATCAAAGCTTGACAAATCTACTTTCTCCATGTTCTCACATTGAGGATTGGGAGGATTAGACACTTTTTTTTTTTTAGTGCCACCATCTTTTCAGCTGCTTTTTAAGAATTAATTCCAAATAGCAAAATGTGTGAATACAATAAAGGGTGGGGGGAGCATTGTTAGGGGAGCTGGCTCTGTGAAAAGGATATTATTATCTAGCAGTTAAGCCCAACATGTACATGAAAATATCCAGAATCCCTTTGCAGCGGTTTTGGCACCAGGCAGTTGTTAAAGTCTTCTGAGACTTTCTCACCCCCTCCCCCCTCTCTCATCGTCTCATGCGCCCAAGCAGTTTGACATTACAGTGCGTGATAAAGTTGTTGAAATGCCACAGATCATGAAAAATTGAAGAGGACTTTTTTTTTTCTCCATTCAGTGGAGTTTTCCTGAGCTTTCCTCTGAGACCTAGATCCTGATCTGAAATGCTGGAATGAACAGCAGTGTAGTGCTTGTGTGCAGTCGTCTAGTTAGACTGACTTACTGCAAGTCAGCACGGCAGGAAGGTTGTCTAGATGAGACAACCCAACTTTTCTAGAGGGACGGAGTTGTTGGCAGGTCGGTCATCTAGATGTCGACAGTTGGGGCCTTTCCGTCTACAATGTGTTTTGCCCCTGACGCACCATCAATACAAATAGGCGTCAATATCCGTCCGGGCTCCCATTTTAAAACAACGACACTGTGTGGTGTTTGCTGTGCATTCAGCACTTTTGAAAAGCCATCAGGGTATTGGGGCGCAATTTCCTTCAAGGTCTGCATCAATTCCTCTCCTCTCTTTTGACTGTGACAAATGACAAGGGGCGTATGAATGTATGAATAAATGAATGATTGAATGAAACCCAGCGCTGCTCACTCACTCAATGTACCCCTCATAAAAATCACCAAGGCAGTTCCTCTGTGATTGCCTCGCTTGAAAACTTCTCATCAGACGAGTGTTTGGGTGATTAATCAGGATATTGACCATTGAAAGCAGATTGGGGGAGGGGTTAGTTAGGGTCAGGGTCTTTAGGTTGGTGGTGGTGATCATCGTCTAGCAACACCCCCAAGGGCAGGAATGTTTGGGTTGCGTTGTACGACAGGTGGCGAAGAGACTAATTGATTTATGATCATGGTGATATACGATCTATCCCCTATTCTCCTCCCTACAAATACACAAAGCAGAGAACGCCGGTGTCGCCCCTGAATTATTACAAACTAGGCCAGTTAAAACGCAGAGCTTTCAACATTAGCATATGAAAGGGAGCAGGAAAAGGTGTACCGAGCTTCTGTGGTTTACCTTTTTGTGAATGCAGTTGAAAATGTGACCAAGCGTTCATTATTTTGGTGGCACATGGGAAATTATAATCTCATCATAATATTTACCAGCATTATGAAATTATAAGCACACAATATGATTTAGTATCTTGCCAATTTTTCCATGCTGCCCCGGGGGCAAACTTTACTAAATTAAATATTGGTGCAAAAATAGCTTCCCTATTTCAGTGGCCTGGTCAGATTAATGGCTTGACCAATGTGATACTTCTTATTGTGTACCCTTTTAATTATGTTATGATTGATACTGTTCGCTTAACTTACTAAAAGTGAACGAAAATGGCAGGACAAATGCAAAACAGTATATATGTATGGATGTTTTTTATATATACATATATATTAGTGTGAAAGTTGAAATCCCTCTCACATGATTATAAATCAGAGAAACTCCTATTGTCACCCATCATATTCTGCACATTCTGTCTCATTGTCACGGCGTTTGAGAGGTTCTGTTGGAGTGAGTTGTGTGTCTCTACTGACAACCCTAATCTTTGTGTTTTGAGGTTCCACGGGGTGGCGTTGCATGACCCTCCCTGTTTATTTTGAAGGGTCTGAAGGACAATGGCGGTCTGTGACCTTGGCGTGAATGTGCATCTTTCGATCGCAGCGCCATCCTTTGGGATGTGAAGGGTCCATGGCTGTGGGGGCTCACCACTGAGAGCCAATGGCCTGGGGGCGGGTGTGTATTTGTATAGCGGGTCTGGTTAAAACAACACGCTATGTTTGTCTAATGCGAGCTCATGACTCTGGTCACAGGGCTGCCATTTCCAGATGACCCCCAGTGAGGAGACGACTGTTGTAACAACGCTTCACTCCCTCCGCACTCATTTATTCACACTTTCATATTTCATGGCCCAACGTGGCAGGGAGCCGCTGTCAGAATGAGTTAGAAAACGTCAGGTGTGGATGAATGTTTTTCTTTTGAGAGCTAAATCCGGCCTCCTGTTGAGGAGGCCCAGTCTCTTGCAGGTGGAGCTGTGCTCTCGATCGGTCCCACTGTGTTATCATTTCAAACCCTTGCGACGGATACCTCCCGATTGAGCCAAACGGTGTGGGTCACGGCTATCGGGTTCCATTTGAAAAGCAGACGTACGTGTTTGGCAGCCGTCCAACCTGCCCCTCCATTTGTGTGTGTGTGTGTGTATATATGTGTGTGTGTGTGTTAAGAGGTTAGCGTCTGCGAGAGCGTGGTCTCCAACAGCAAGGATAAAGATGTGATTACCCCAGGCTACTCCTGTCTATTCTCATCAGCGTTGGCTCCGAGCCTCACACCCAGCCCCCCCCCTCCGTAAATGAAGCCATGATGGACCTAGTGGACCAGCAAAAGGTCAGCCATTACAAGCAAAGCTGACACGCTGCGCCAGCAGCAGCTGAGAGGAACGACGAGCAGAACTCCACTCAGACACAGGCCAGACCTGCAAACAGGAAGAGAGCGCTGCAGTGAGACAGGAAGTGAGGTCAGGGGTTACATGGGGCCCTAGCATGGGGCAGCTAATTGTCAGATTGGAGACACCGGATACCAGAGGAAGTGGAGCATGGAAACTAGCTTACAGCACAGAGTTTCTAAACCAAGAAATGCAACATGTGAGACTTCTGGGAATGCTTGTGAAGCAGACCATGCAGACCAGGCCGCGGTTTGAGGAGTTGATATGGACTAACTTTTAGTTTCTCTTAGTTGAAAATGTTTTCTAAATCTAAAAGCGCAACCTAGATTCAAACCAATGTGTTAAGTAGTTGAACATGTTATTACTTCAACCCTGTGAAAGTTACGTTCTGAAACGTTTCATTTTAGTGCTTTGATTTTGATGGCCTTCACATGCGCAGTTCGGCGCAAGACGACCGCTAGACCCAATGACGCGTTTCTGCGAATCAGCAATGCTAGCCAACGTAGCCACAAGCGCGATCTGGGATTTCTATTGGATTTCTAGTCCCACTGTCCTGTCTTTGCTTATAGTTAACCCATTTTAAATGGTCAGCCCTGGCAAGGATCCTTAACTGTAGTCCAAAACAGTTTTGTTATTCTTAAGGATTCATTGAAGATATTAATGTCTTTTTAGATATCCAGGTCTGCAATTCATGTCATGTTGCTTTTGGTAAAGTATGGCCTGGCACGTGTCACATTTCCAGTTTTCCCCTTGAAACTTGGCATTAATTACGATTTGCATTTGTGGCGGGACATATTAGTAAACAGTCGCTATGTTTTAGCGACGGCTTCTTTCGCGTAAACAAAACCGATGCAACTAAACCAAATGTCCCGTCTAACCGCTATCCAACCCAGAATTTCGCTGGTTGAAGTAGTCTTTGTCCCATGTCGTGCTGAGTGTGATTTCGAGCCTCTGCCACCTGATTCACATTGCTGTAATTGAGTTGCAGCCATTCACACTGAATTTTTAGGCCTTAGGTAATCCGCACACACACACACACACACCACAAAAATACTGTTTTTCTCTCACATGATGTCGGGAGGGGAAAAAAAGAGCGCCCAATCTGGTGGCACGAGAGATTACCCGTAGCCGAGGGAGGGAGTGGGAGAATGTGAGAGAGACTTGTGAGTGAGGCGACTGTCACTGCCGCGGTACAGAGAGAGGGAAAGATTGAGTGAGGCTGCATGCAGCATGTGGATAAGGACCAAAGCTCCCAGTTTGAGGGGCTCTCTCTCCCAGAGCTGAGGATCTGCAATCAATTGACTGGGAGAGTTCCTCGGCCCAAGAAAAGGGCGGATTTACATTTTTGGGGTAAGCCCGAATTTGTCGGCCCTGTGAAACCTCGGGAACGGTCAGACCGAGTCCTTCTAAGAGGCAGCGGCTGCTCATTGGTTTCATTTGTCTTTTTCGTTGCATGCCACTGTTTATATTAGGGGGTTTTGTGGTTGATTTGTTTAAGTTTAGAGAGCCGTGTCTGTTAGCTTTTCCTCTGCCTTGTCTTACCTTGTGCTGTCATGGTGAAGTGAAGGTCACTTACCGTTGTATTGTTGAAATGTCTTCAAAGGCTTCACCCTGTTTGTCAAACTCAACACACTCACCCATTACGTAACCAGTGGCATGTGGCCTACGATCTGCGAGTGTCAGATCAAGTGTAATTCCACTGTTTTTCCTCATTTGGAACATCTAGTAACCGTTTTATTCCCAAGTTAAAATGGCAAAGATAAAGCAGAACTGAACAGCTTTTCATTAGGTTTAGGCAGAGCAAGTCAAGTTGCGTTTGGTGACCTTTACAAGTGAATAGGCTTTGGTCCAGTGCCCTACTTTAGGCTATAGGCCACGACACACAGTAAAGCAGGACAGTGTTAATTTCAGACGGCCAACCAGACTGTGACCAGAGGGATGAGATTGCGGGTTTGTCCTGCCAGCACCACAGGGAGGTGATCAGTCCCTTCCAGGTGGTAACAGGAAAGACTGATAGGATGTGCTTGATGACGCCAAGGCCAGCCCTGCCCAGCCCTGCCCCCTGTTCCCGAAGTATGCCTGCCTCTAGACAGACTGTGTGCATCCACAGAGGATGTCCATGTGTCTAAACTATGGCTGACAAGTCGCCTGGCAAAACCCCCATTAGGCTAGCTAACCACATTTGAGCTGAGCTGGACTGGCATATGGCTGGCTGGGGCTGGCCAACTGGCCTCCTCCTTTCTTTTACTTTCTGTCCTTTCTATGTGCTCGGGACATATTTACATTTTTTGACTCTAGCCTTCCTTTCTCATATGACTTTGAACCCTAGGAAATATCACTCTACCCCACTCCCGATTGCTCTTTGAGTTTGCTTCAGGGTTGAAGCAACATTTGAACTTGCCTCTCAGAAGTCCCAGCTTTTAGGTGGTGAGCAGCTCCAGCAGCTGATGTGTAACACATGCCTTTAATGATTCTCACTCTGTGTGCGGTCTGAAGCAAGTGGTTACCTTGGTCTTCTTGATGGAAAGTATTATGGAGTTTTCATTGTCGGGTGTGTGATATTGTGATTTCTTTAAGCAAATGAAACCCACAGAGTTATGAAACCCACAGAGTATCAGGCGAGTCCTACTGGAGCTAAGAATGGCTACAGTATGGTGTTGCTGTCGCAATTCCTTTGACACTCGGGTATTGTGTGATTTCTTTAGGAAACGTTCCTACAGTATAGACCTTGTTATTGAATGGTTAAGATATTTATGTGTGTTCTCACAAAGCCCCTTGCCCTCGAATGTCCTGATATTATTGAGCGATTCGACGGAGCTCAGCAATGGAATGTTTGATTTCTTGTGTCGACTGAGAAAGAACTCGACTGAAGTATTGTTCCTATGTAGCCACAGACAGGTTTGTCATCTGTGAATTTAGCTAATCATGAATGAGTGTTGCTGCCGACAGTTGAGGGGTTCTCTGCGCCATAGTTTGTTGGTGGTTAACTTCCCCTAAAGCTGTGGAATGCTGGGACCCCCCAGCGACGTGGCATGTGACAGTGGCCCATCCAAACTTCATCACTGACAAGAGATTGTTTCCTCTTTTTGTATCTCACCTGTCTCCATATCTCGTACCCCCTGTTTTTTACACACCTGTCTCCATATCTCGTACCCCCCTGCTTTTTACACACCTGTCTCCATATCCCCCCTGCTTTTTACACACCTGTCTCCCCACCCCCCACTTTTTACACACCTGTCTCCATATCTCGTACCCCCCCCCCGCTTTGTACACACCTGTCTCCATATCTCGTACCCCCCCGCTTTGTACACACCTGTCTCCATATCTCGTACCCCCCTGCTTTTTACACACCTGTCTCCATATCTCGTACCCTCCCCCACTTTTTACACACCTGTCTCCATATCTCGTACCCCCCCGCTTTGTACACACCTGTCTCCATATCTCGTACCCCCCACCCGCTTTGTACACACCTGTCTCCATATCTCGTACCCCCCCACCCGCTTTGTACACACCCATATCTCGTACCCCCCCCACACCTGTCTCCATATCTCGTTTTACACACCTGTCTCCATATCTCGTACCCCCCCCCCCCACCCATATCTTTTTACACACCTGTCTCCATATCTCGTACCCCCCACCACTTTTACACACCTGTCTCCATATCTCGTACCCCCCCACACTTTTTACACACCTGTCTCCATATCTCGTACCCCCCACACTTTTTACACACCTGTCTCCATATCTCGTACCCCCCCGCTTTTTACACACCTGTCTTCATATCTCATACCCCCCGCTTTTTACACACCTGACTCCATATCTCGTACCCCCTGCTTTTTACACACCTGTCTCCATATCTCGTACCCCCCCTCCCGCGCTTTTTACACACCTCTCCATCTATTTCTATCTCTACACTGTCTCTAAATGAAGACAGTCCCGGTGCTTGACACGACTCTAGTAGGCCAGCATGGGGTTTGAAATGTTACGAGGCTCATTCCTAGCCTACTGTGTCTACTATAGAGTCTGGCTCGTTTAATGGTGAGCAGAGGGAAAGTGGGACAAACTCTCTGACCCGGAGTCATACACAAGGGTCCTTCACAGATATGTGAAGTGCTGTAATGTTTGGTATTGTCTGGCGCATGTCTGGGCAGTGGCGACACTAAACTGGAGCCTGTGAAGATGTTTTGAATTTAAACACTTAACACTTTGTATGTGACTACTGTAGTACTTGGACTAAAGATCATTTAAATTGATTTGGTTTTGATGTTTAGGACCCACACTGCCCGACTTCCTCCATTGCACTGAGGCAGTCTGTTAAGAGCTATTGTCGAGGGAGAGTGTGGGGGAGACTTATGATCCCCACAGCAGTCGTGAGCATGCAGGCGAGAGGGCGTAGCTAGCTCGAGACTGAACAGTCTGCAGTTCCTCTTCTGGAGCTTTGGGGCTACTCCTGACAGGATCTTGGCAGCGGGAAACCTAAACAAGTTCCCTGTGCCACTCCGGAGCGGCGGCTCGCTGAGGCTCTCCCTGTTACCATACATGCACAGCTCAGCGTGGGCCAGCTGTGAAGAATGACAAGCTGTTAAAGGACCAGGTGACCCCTCGAGGCCTTAAAGGGGGGCGGCTGTGCCTCTTCCACGGACCGGAGCTCTGTACTGCAGCCTTGTTGCAGTCTGACAGTGACTTTTGTTGCTGCCCGGCCCGTAGACTTCCTCTGAGATTACAAACAACAAGGATCAGCCCGGAGGATGGGGAGCTATACTATGACGGCTCCAAAATGGCTCTATTTTGCCGAACCAGTGAAATAGCGAGAGAGGGGAAAAAGTCATCAGAAATGTTGCAGTCTGGGGATGTGGAGCAAGGAAGTCCAGGCCCTGTAATCCAGTATGGAAGAACGGGTGTGGAGGGCTCCTTCTCATAAAGCCTCGAATGAGCCAGACTCTCGCTCCCCCTCCCCTCCCTCTCTCTCTCTCACTCACTCACACACGAAGCACAGTACTGTATTGTGTGTGTGAGCACTAGCTGCTCTGGTCACCGGCCAAAGCCAAGAACCCAGATCGCTGCAACAGAGGGCCCACAGCCACACAACTAAAGGGCGGTTGAGGTAGGAGTTGTTATATAGTTCCGTGGACGGCCGGGCCAACAGGCACCGCTCACTATAGCTGTCAGAGCTCAGCAGCACTTCAGCAAAAGAGGGGTGAGCCAGTTAACTAGACCTTTGGTCAGCTGGAGAAGGTTTTTTTCGACAGGGGGATGCAGCCGCCGGGCCTTGACATGGCACACCGGCTCCATTTCATAACAACTGGTAAAGGCATTTGCCTGGCTTTTAATGGTCACTGCGTCTCCATAACGTCATCCAAACGCACAGTTTTCATCCCGCTCCCAGTGACGGTGGTGAGATCTGCACTGGAGGAGTGGAGAAGAAAGAAAAGTCTAAATTGAGTTTAGTGCCGAATTATATTATTGTGAATTTTGGGGCGACACTGTTTTTTTTCCTACAGTGCTGGAGCAGGGCTGGACTTGGACTGCATCATTTGTTTATTTTACTGGCCTATTGAGAGTGTCTGGTGGTCTCAAATCGCCTGAAATGTATCACGTTTTCAATCTCCAATTCTTGATGGAGCGTCGACAGGCTTCCACGTGGAGGTTTTTAAAGCATCTGATCAAGCATTACCCTACATTACGTGTCTTCATTTAATTGTCATATCAAACTGGAAGGCCTACAGAATTGCAATGTGAAAGGGCGCAGGCACTACATTTTTGCTATTAAAACCTAAAAAGACACTATGGCACATTTAGTTATGTCATCGGCACACATTTTGTAATACGTAAATGCAGTAATACTGTTTTTCTCTCCGCTCCGAATCTGACAAGACAGAGGAATAGAACATTCAGTGCTCCCTGACTATGTGCAGTGGGAGTGTGTGACAGAGTCTTAGGATCAGGCTGTTCCCCCCCAACACACACACACACACACCGAGAGGGAGGGAGAGATCCTGGTGTGGTGGTATTCTCCTGGGATGCCGCTAGCTGGTGTGCCCCCCTCCCTCTATGGAGCGTAGCCTTTCTCCAGTGGAGAAAAATCTCCAATAGACGACAAGGGAGGTAGTGACAGCGGGGAGGGCCCCAGCTGCACTCAGGCCCCACTGCACACATCTCCCATAATGGCCACCTATCGATCCCCGGCCCTCCTTGTCCACACTCAATGCAGATCGATGCGCACCTAACAAAGAGTCTCGGGAGGCTACTTCACATCCTGCGGTGTGTTTCTCCACCGTAGAGGGGAGGACAGCTGTGTGTGTGTGTGTGTGTGTGTGTGTGTGTGTGTGTGTGTGTGTGTGTGTGTGTGTGTGTGTGTGTGTGTGTGTGTGTGTGTGTGTGTGTGTGTGTGTGTGTGTGTGTGTGTGTGTGTGTGTGTGTGTGTAGGAGGGTGTTCGGGTGTGCTGGCCTATGTGTGCTCACTGTGGTATGTTTCTGTGGGTATGTGTATGTATTGAAAATGCATGTATTGAAAATCTTGTCCAATCATGTTAACAGACCTTGGCTGGACTGGAACAGGGATGCAACAGTCAATAGTGTCAGAGCAAATAAAGCTTAAAATAGAAAAGGGTGCAGTCACCACTACCATCGAAACGCTACCACATGAAGACGTTAGCCTAGTGGAGCAAATCAGACACACAAACTGTTTCACCCTTTCGCAGTCCACATTCTCTCGCATCACTTCAAAACCCAAAAAGCAGAGGGAGGACCAAAAAAAAAAAAAAGGATTTGAAAATGGATGAATCAATCGAAGAGCCACATGAAACTTTGCTTGTTATTGTTAACAGTTGATTTATGAAGGTCTTGGATGTGGGTCAAGCATTCCCCTCCCACACCTCTGTTCCTCCTTACCCAGCTCGGTGCTCACCCCCCCCCGTCTCTTCCCTGCTTCCCTTCTCTTCCCTTTGTCTCTCATCTGGTTCTGTGTTTTTGTTAGAAGACACTTGATTAATGATGCCAAAGACAAAAGGCTCCAGTTTGAGCCCAGGCCACGGCCCAGATAGAGCTAAGGTAAATAAAAAAACATGTGCTTTGGACAGCTACTGAGAGCAGGACTGGACTGGAGAAATTGATGACAGGGCTTCGTCTGATATATTATATGCATTTATATAGCCCTTCCTTGAGTGGGAAAAGTAGTGCGTCAATGTTCTATTTATACGATGGGTAGGCCTAGAATGCCTATTTGCTGTGTGTGTGTGTCCAACTGGCAGTGTGGACAGCTCAACAGTTGCTGTGTCATGTGACGGGGATAGAGGTCAGAGGCTTTGTACATGCACTAAATTACCAAAAGTATGTGGACACCTGCTCGTCGAACATCTCATTCCAGAATCATGGACATTTTTTCGAAGTTGCCTTTGCTGCTATAACAGCTAGAGGTCGACCGATTATGATTTTTCAACACCGATTCCGATAAATTGGCCGATTTAAAAAAAAATATATATAAATAATAATTTGTTCATAATATTTTTTATTTATTATTTATTTGTAATAATGACAATGACAAAAATACTGAATGAACACTTATTTTAACTTAATATAATACATCAATAAAATCAAGTTAGCCTCAAGTAAATAATGAAACAGGTTCCATTTGTTTTAAATAATGCAAAAACAAAGTGTTGGAGAAGAAAGTAAAAGTGCAATATGTGCTATGTAAGAAAGCTAACGTTTCAGTTCCTTGCTCAGAACATGAGAACATATGAAAGCTGGTGGTTGCTTTTAACATGAGTCTTCAATATTTCCAGGTAAGAAGTTTTAGGTTGTAGTTATTATAGGACTATTTCTCTCTATACCATTTATATTTCATTAACCTTTGACTATTAGATGTTCTTATAGACACTTTAGTATTGCCAGTGTAACAGTATAGCTTCCGTCCCTATCCTCGCTCCTCCCTGGGCTTGAACCAGCAACACAACGACAACAGCCACCATCGAAGCAGCGTTACCCATGCAGAGCAAGGGGAACAAGTACTAGAAGGCTCAGAGTGAGTGACGTTTGAAACGCTATTAGCACGCGCAAACTAGCTAGTAATTTTACTTCGGTTACACAAGCCTCATCTCGTGAGTTGATAGGCTTGAAGTCATAAACAGCGCAATGCTTGACGTACAACGAAGAGCTGCTGGCAAAACGCACGAAAGTGAATGTTTACGCGCCTGCTTCTGCCTACCACCGCTCAGTCAGATACTTAGATACTTGTATACTTGTATGCTCAGTCAGATTATATGCAACGCAGGACACGCTAGATAATATCTAGTAATATCATCAACCATGTGTAGTTAACTAGTGATTATGATTGATTGTTTTTTATAAGATAAGTTTAATGCTAGCTAGTGGAGTGCAACGAGAGAGGCAGGTCGTTATTGCGTTGGACTAGTTAACTGTAAGGTTGCAAGATTGGATCCCCCGAGCTGACAAAGTGAAAATATGTCGTTCTGCCCCTGAACGATGCAGTTAACCCACCGTTCCTAGGCCGTCATTGACAATAAGAATGTGTTATTAACTGACTTGCCTAGTTAAATAAAGTTATAAAAAAAATTGCCGCCCAAAAATACCGATTTCCGATTGTTATGAAAACTTGAAATCGGCCCTAATTAATCGCCCATTCCGATTAATCGGTCGACTTCTAACAACAGCCTACACTCTTCTGGGAAGGCTTTCCAATAGATGTTGGAACATTGCTGCAGGGACTTGCTTCCATTCAGCCACGAGCATTAGTGAGGTCGGGCAGTGACGTTGGACGATTAGGCCTGGCTCACAGTCGGCATTCCAATTCATCACAAAGGTGTTCGATAAGGTTGAGGTCAGGGTCAGGCCAGTCATGTTCTTCCACACCGATCTCAACAAACCATTTCTTTATGGACTTCGCTTTGTGCACGGGGACATTGTTATGCTGAAACAGGAAAGGGCCTTCCCCACACTGTTGCCACAAAGTTGGAAGCACAGAATCGTCTAGAATGTCAGTGTATGCTGTAGTGTTAAGATTTCCCTTCACTGGAATTAATGAACCATGAAAAACAGCCCCAGAACATTATTCCTCATCCACCAAACTTTACAGTTGGCACTATGCATTGGGTCAGGTAGCGTTCTCCTGGTTTCCACCAAACCCAGATTAGTCCGTCAGACTGCCAGATGGTGAAGTGTGATTCGTCACTCCAGAGAACGCATTTCCACTGCTCCAATGAGTCCAATGGCGGCGAGCTTTACACCACTCCAGCCGACGCTTGGCATTGCGCATGGTCATCTTAGGCTTGTGTGCGGCTCCTCGGCCATGGAAACCCATTTCATGGAAACCCATTTCATAACAAACAGTTAGTGTGCTGACGTTGCTTCCAGAGGCAGTTTATTTTTATTTTTATGGAAAGACATAAAAAAAAAAAATGATGTTAAATATCTGCTCTGAATTAAGATTCAAAGATGTCTTCAGAAAGAATGGGCTATCAGCTATTACATGACACCTTGAGTGTGAAAAACTCTCTTTGATTATTGAACTACAGTAAGTGAAGTGGTAACAGAATTGCGGAAACGGAATTTGGTCATGGGTCCCTGATCTGTACGACACAAATATGAATGTCTTTCTCTTCATGATGATGTTTCCTACAAAGGTAGAAAAATGTAATATCCTCCTTTACATACTGTATTTGGGTATTTTTCTACCTATTATTTTCATGACATTGGCAAAGTAGTTTACCTCCATCTATTGGTCACGTCATTGCCATTGTTATGAACGTCCGTCCCACAGACATCGCAGCCGCATTAAGGACCTAAAGTAGAACGGGAGCTAATGACTGTTTCGCCCAGTGATATAGTGGAGTCACTAAACCTTGAGTCCGAATCCAGTCCCAAGTCCCCAGTGCTTGAGTCCTGGTCCAAGTGCTCAAGTCTGAGTCACTGGGTCCACACAAAGTCAAAATAGTTATTTACCCTGTCAGATAGCGTAGTGGCAAGAGGAATTTAGTCAAATTGTTTTGCTTTCTTTTTTCCTTTCTGTCTGCGCTACAACATGTTTGCCTATAGGCCACAGGTGACGTTACCAGGGCCACGTACAGTTGCGAAACGTTCTCGAACGTAGCAGATATGCTTAATAAGTGTAAAATGCGGCCCACCGACGCACGATAGAAGTCAAATAAATGGAGCACAGGTATTATTGGTCATGTCTATTGAATGGGTAGCCTTTTTTATTTATTTTGATTTCACCTTTATTTAACCAGGTAGGCTAGTTGAGAACAAGTTCTCATTTACAACTGCGACCTGGCCAAGATGAAGCAAAGCAGTTCGACACAAACACCAACACAGAGTTACATATGGAATAAACCAACATACAGTCAATAATACAGTAGAAAAAAGTCTATATACATTGTGTGCAAATGAGGTACGATAAGGGAGGTAAGGCAATAAATAGGCCATAGTGGTGAAATAATTACAATTTAGCAATTAAACACTGGAGTGATAGATGTGCAGAAGATGAATGTGCAAGTAGAGATACTGGGGTGCAAAGGAGCAAGATAAATAAATACAGTATGGGGATGAGGTAGTTGGATGGGCTGTTTACAGATGGCCTATGTACAGGTGCAGTGATCTGTGAGCTGCTCTGACAGCTGGTGCTTAAAGTTAGTGAGGGAGATATGAGACTCCAGCTTCAGAGATTTTTGCAGTTCGTTCCAGTCATTGGCAGCAGAGAACTGGAAGGAAAGGCAGCCAAAGGAGGAATTGGCTTTGGGGGTGACCAGTGAGATATACCTGCTGGAACGCGTGCTACGGGTGGGTGCTGCTATGGTGACCAGTGAGCTGAGATACGTCAGCCTAAGGGCCTAGAATAAGCTGTTATCTCTGAGGAAAGGAGGGAGACTTGGCTACGTTGTCTACAGAATCTGTATATGAAATGCAGTGAGAAAAGTGGGAGAGTTGGACGAGACTACAAATTTAAAGACGGCCTACTTTTCTATAGCCTTCGCAAGGAAGAGAAAAACATAGCTCGACTGTCATTTTGCTGTTAAACACAATGCTGTTATTGTTTTTAATTTTGTAAAGAAGCTTGTTTCTTAACCAGTCAAAGAGTAGCTAACTAGAAGGCTGGTGGTGACTGGTTGGAAAGAGAGTCACGATGCGATGTGTATAATCAGAGGTGGAACCGGAGCGGAGCCTGTCTGCCCACACTCATCATTTGCTCACCAGCTGATGTAGGCTGTGTTTGCCGGGTGTGACTGGTCCTTCCCGCTGCTAAACAGAAGTCTTTTGCGCATCTGTGCTGCTAATATTACTCGTGCTTATCACTGAAAAGCTCTCAATCTCCAAAAACTCCACTTAGTAGTCAGATTTTAGTCAGAGTGATAATTTTGTCTCGTTTTAGTGAACTAATTTAAATATGTATATATTTAGTCAGTTATAGTCTCATCAATTGCCACTGACAAATGGGTGTTTGACGAATATTTTAGTCACAATTGTTTTGATGAAGTAAGCATTGTTAACCAATTCAATTGTAAATATTCCGTTACAAATATTTCTAAAATTCTGTTACCAATTTGGTACCAGAATTTTGAGTTTTAATCACTTAATAATGCATAAAAATGATTATATCTGTAAAACTTTGAGCTTTCTATCCTCATGAGGGAGAGAAATTAGAAAATATCTTAAATATATGTGGATTTTTGGTAACGGAATTTAAGGCACAAGGCCATGTTTATGTTACAAACGGCAGAAGAAAATTATCCTAAACTAATAAAAGTGTTTATTTGTTGGCAGGGGTCTGTCTTTCTAATGCCTTTTAAGAATCTTTCTGGTAGATGGTTTATAAGACTCCCTTTCCATTTGTTTGACAAGAAATAAAAGCCTTTGCTTATTCAAACATTCTAGGATGGAAAATGGTTAAAAAAATCCATTCATTAAAAAAAACATTGACTCTTAGCTTTCATTTGATACTCATTTTGTCATGCTCCTATAGACCTCACATGTTGGTGCTCATGGGTCCTTTTACTTGGAAATGACCAGTTACAGTTTCCAAGGAAATGCGTTATTTTCCAGGAAATATCCAGCTAATAACAAGCATGTGCTCTGCTCTTACAGTTTTCAAACGAGTGTGTGTGTTCGTAATGCACTACACAGACGGAAGGAAAAGGGGGAACAATGACACGGAGTGACATACAGAGAAATTTGCACAGAAACAGCAGTAGTAGTTGTAGTAATAATCGTCGTCATCACATTACTGTTTGTCACCACTCAGCATCCTTAAACTTTTATAGGCCCGTTCCCTCGAGCAGCCAAACTAAGCTATTCTTCCTCTCTCTCTGTCTCTGTCTCTGTCTCTCTCCTCTCTCCTCTCTCCTGTCTCGTCTCTCTCTCCTCTGTCTCGTCTCTCTCTCCTCTGTCTCTTCTCTCCTCTCTCCTCTCTCGTCTCTCCTCTCTCCTCTCTCCTCTCTCTCTGTCTCTCTCTCCTCTGTCTCTGTCTCGTCTCTCTCTCCTCTCTCCTCTCTCTCTGTCTCTCTCTCCTCTGTCTCTGTTTCCTCTCTCCTCTCTCTCCTCTGTCTCTGTCTCCTCTCTCCTCTGTCTCTGTCTCGTCTCTCTCTCTCTCTCTCTCTCTCTCTCTCTCTCTCTCTCTCTGTTCGGTGTCTTGATGTTTTAAGTATTTACTCATCGTCACCACTTTACCTTCCCATGTGCCTCTGCTTGGTTGAACAGATGACTATACAGCCAGAGCTGAAGCTACGGCCGTTTCAGTTGTTTTTATCCATTCTATCGATCTCATCCCTCTGTTCTAAATCTCCACTGATGTGTCTTCGGCACTGAGCTTTTTCCGTCTTTTCCCCAGAGGGTGTCTGTTCTGTTCCTTTTTTCCCCGTGAATTCTTTTCATTTTTCTTCCCCGTCTCGTTTTTCTTGCGGTAGTGTCAGATTTTTGTTATGTATGCACCTGGTGCCTTTGATCGCAGCCCTCCTCTGTTTTGTGTACATTGCATAACCACCCGCTGCTACCATGGCTAGAGGTGTACCCTCCTTCCCTCCCTCCCCCTCTCGTTCTGCCTCTTCTGTTTCTTGGCAGCCATCCAGGTCACCCTCTGCCTCCCTCCCCTGTTCCCCAACCCTGAAAGCCGGCTCAGTCGCTCTCTCTCTCTCATTCTCTCTCATTCTCTCTCATTCTCTCTCATTCTCATTCTCCCAGTTGTCTCATTAGCTGCCGAGGAGTCTCTGTATGTGTCTCCTCCCAGGCAAAGTCTCACTTGACTGAGCGTACCACTTGCAGTAGCAGGGGCTCGGTACATTATTACCACAAAGCTGTCACCAACAGTATGAAGTAGCCTCTCCTCTCATGAGCCTTGAGTGAACACAGGGCAGGGAGCCTCTTAACAACACACACACTACCCATCCTGGGTGTTTTTGGCACCCAACATAGGTGGTCCGAGGTGAGGAATGCACTGTGATACTGTTCCATCTTCCTCCCTGTGTGTGTGAGACAGTCAGAGGCCTGTTTTGGATTGGCTCAGGTTTCAGGGTTGTGCTGGAATGGGCCTCTGCCTTATTGGCACCCTGACCCCCAGGGGTCATCGTCCATTACCACATGAAACCACATAAATGTCACCGGCCCTCCTGCTAAAGCCATTTGTCTTCTCCCGGGTTATTCGTCCACATCCCAGACCCCCACCTGCTTTAGTCTGACCAGCTCTCTCTCTCTCTCTCTCTCTCTCTCACGGACACACACTCACAGCATGCACAGTAATGGGCGCACACACACACACACACACACACACACACAAGTGCACGAGTGTACACACACCATCCGAAGAAGATAAACCCAACCGCTCCACTTCAAACAGCCTCCGAGGAGCAGGGGAGCTCATCCCACCAACCCACCATCCCTCCCTCCCTTCCACTGGAATATAAACACACTGTTGAGAGGAATCTTATCTGCTCCCATTGTTCTTCATCACACATTGGTACTTCACTCCAAAGGCGTTTTGAAGTTTCAGTGTCTATTGATGCATCCCCAAGTCTTTAGGATAGCGAATGATTGTCCAAATGACCAAGGAGGTCACTTAACCTCTGACCTTCTGACCCTAGCTTGATTCATGTGGTCATCTGAAGATTAATGTTGTCAAAAGACAGAGATGGAGTTGCACTCAAACAAATTCAGTTGTAGTACTGGTTGGTAGTAGTAGCTCACCTAATGTCATCACAAATACATCAGATCTAATGGAAATCCATGAGGCTGGTTTTGTAAACCCAGGTATTTTTTAAACCCAGGTATTTTTTTCATTTTTTTTTAACCTTTATTTAACTAAGCAAGGCAAATAAGAACAAATTGTTATTTACAATGACTGCCTTCCCCGGCCAAACCCGGACGACTCTGGCAGACGATGCTGGGACAATTGTGCGCCGCCCTGTGGGACTCCCAATCACGGCCGGATGTGATGAAGCCTGTAACATGACTCCATTCACATTCAGTAGCCTTTTTGTCCGTTGTTTGAGGGCAAAATAGTTGGTTAAACCATGAACCTACATAGAAAGCACAGTGCTTTATCAGTGCACAAGACATACATACTTACACATGCATACTGTGTATTATACACATTATCAATGGTACTTACCCATACTTATGCCAGCAGCATACCACCCTGCATCTCACTGCTTACTTGCCTCTGAAGCTAAGCAGGATTGGTCCTGGTCAGTCCCTGGATGGGAGACCAGATGCTGCTGGAAGTTGTGTTGGAGGGCCAGTAGGAGGCACTCTTTCCTCTGGTCTAAAGAATATATCCAAAGGGCAGTGATTGGCGACATTGCCCTGTGTACGGTGCCGTCTTTCAGATGAGACGTTAAACGGGTGTCCGGACTCTCTGTGGTCACTAAAGATCCCATGGCACTTATCGTAAGAGTAGAGGTGTTAACTCTGGTGTCCTGGCTAAATTCCCAATCTGGCCACCTAATCATCCCCAGCTTCCAATTGGCTCATTCATCCTTCCTCTGTGACTATTCTCCAGGTTGTTGCTGTGAATTAGAATGTGTTCTCAAATCAACTTACCTGGTTAAATAAGGGTTTAAAAAAAAAAAAAAAAAAAACATACTGAGTGGTTGTCAGGCACGAGTCTCGTCGATGATAAATAAACAGGGAAGTGTCCTCCCTCATGATGGCGTACACCCGGCGATGGTGTGTATCGATTGAAAGATTGAATGCGCCTCTCAAGGGCCTTTCCAACATGAAGCATCACTCCACCACTGTTTTTAATGTATTTATTGTTTTACAACCCCCCCCTCCTTATTTATCTTAGATGTCCACATTGGTTTCTAGAAGGGGGGAAATGAACACATTCATCACTGGAGGATGTCGATAGAGAGAGCGTTGGTAATATGAATGCAGAGACTGTGATAACAGACGAATAGACTGCCACACAACACTCCGTGAGAAGTGCTTGCTACAGTGCTTACATTTTAAAATGGAGTAGTTTGTTTTGGTTTTCAACAGTCTTTCTTTTGAAATGAGCGGGTTCGATAAGCAAGTCCTCGGAGTTGTGTCGTGTCGTCTATAGCTGAGTCGAGGGTCTATTCAGGAATGTCAGTCAATTCAGGAATTTAACTCTACTCTTAATAACGGGTTCCACGTGTCATTCAACTGAGAATGGAATTGACTCCAGCTGCCGATGCTGTCATAATGCAACGTGTGCTGCGTTTTCTATTCTATTTTCTGTACATTTCTTTCCGCTCTCATTGTTTCTCTCTCCTCTCTCTGTTCTATGCGTGTGGAGCTGATTGTGTCAGGGGACCAGAGGTGCGTTGGTTTCCTATAGCAGTTTTATTCCTGCGTTAGTTGTCTTTATCTCTGGTTCTTTCCAGACTTCTCATGCTGCGATCATAGAAACCCCCATATTAACATGCTGGGGGTGTTGAGTGGCTTAGGGAGTGCTACTTTTGAGGTTCTCCACAGTTTCCCCAACGGTTCATTTTCAGTGTTACGATAAGAAATCAAGGATCTATTTAAACTATATCTGTTTTTTTAGTTGTCTCTGCCTTTGACCTACTTTAATTCTATACTTAGCTGTGCTTTAACCAAGCTTCTATCAAGGCGAGGAAGTGTATTTACAGTGTATTTACTACAACAGTTAAAACGCTGCCAAAAGCTCAATGAATAGCCCGTCTTCATATAAATGGACCCAATCCCTGTCCCATTCCAGTAACGTGCACCAAAATCAGTGGGCTCATCAGATGCAAGATTTGTCGAGCTGTCTTTTCTAAAACTGGCGTTTAACCCCTTTATCTTTTTTTTTTTTTGGGGGGGGGGGGGGTTGACGGCATCTCCATCGACTTGGGAGCCCCCCCCCCCCCTTCACCCCTCCCCCACTGATCAATAGGCAAGGGGGTGAGTGTATTGGTCTGCCTGAGAGGGGGTCTGTTTAATGTTTAGTTTTTCAACAGACCTAGTAAAGTTGTAATGTGGCTGCGGTGCTGCAGCCTCGGAGTTGGGAGGCTCCGACAACCTCGACCCCGGCATCATTTGTTTGGACGAGGACCCGTCAGCGCCTGTCGCGCGGCCCATGATGAAGTGTCACCCGGTAATTGTCCTGCGAAGCATCCACATCTCCACGGGGCTGGGAGGAGGGAGGGAGGGAGGGAGGGAGTGGTGGGGGGAGCTGACGGGTAGAGAAATGATCCCCTGGTCTCCCCCTGGTCTCTCTCAGCTGCATGTTTTTAGGGGGATGCTGTGTGATTCCAGTTTTACCAGTGAGTCCTAAGGAGTTGGGTCTGTTCAGTTGTTTCAGCAGAACAAAGCATGTGTTGCGTGTGATTACTGTATTTGTGTGAAAGCTTATCGTAACCTACGGTAATAGGCTACAGAGCCTTGTCCTATTCCACAGAAAAAAATTAAACTACTCTGCTATCTGTCTGAAAAAAACGTATTTGTAAGGCCGGCACAGTTAGTAAACAGATTTAGCGGCTATCGATCGTGAGATGTCTCTCTATGTAATGAAAGGCTTTTACATGACTCGCGTGGCTATTTATAGGCCGATCCATAACGTTGGGTGTACAGTGGGGCCTAATGTGCCTTTCTCTGGCGGCTGCTGCATAAATTGTCAGCGGGAGCATTAAATCAGAACTACTGCAGTAAATGGCGGGCCCTGTGATGGAGGACAGGAAGGAGGAGAGGGAGGAGGTCAAGGAAAGGGAAGAAGGTGAGCGGAGGAGGAAAATGGAAGGAGGGATGAGAGTAGAAAGAAGGAGAGATCAGTCCATGGAAGGAAGAGGAGAACGGTAGTACAGTAGTAGTAGTAGAGAGCCAAGGTGGGGCATTAAGAGGATAAAACAGGTAGAGGCTTGAGATTTCAGAGGAGGAAAAACAGCTGAATTCATTGCAGACCATTGCAAAAAAGAAACGTCCTCTCACTGTCAACTGCGTTTATTTTCAGCAAACTTAACGTGTAAATATTTGCATGAACAAAACAAGATTCAACAACTGAGACATAAACTGAACAAGTTCCACAGACATGTGACTAACAGAAATTGAATAATGTGTCCCTGAACAAAGGGGGGTCAAAATCAAAAGTAAGTCAGTATCTGGTGTGGCCACCAGCTGCCTTAAGTACTGCAGTGCATCTCCTCCTCATGAATTGCACCATATTTGCCAATTCTTGCTGTGAGATGTTACCCCACTCTTCCACCAAAGCACCTGCAAGTTCCCGGACATTTCTGGGGGGAATTGGCCCCAAACCTCACCCCCCAGGTCCCAGACGTGCTAAATGGGATTGAGATCCGGGCTCATCGCTGGCCATGGCAGAACACTGCCATTCCTGTCTTGCAGGAAATCATGCACAGAACGAGCAGTATGGCTGGTGGCATTGTCATGCTAGAGGGTCATGTCAGGATGAGCCTGCAGGAAGGGTACCACATGAGGGAGGAGGATATCTTCCCTGTAACGCACAGCATTGAGATTGCCTGCAATGACAACAAGCTCAGTCCGATGATGCTGTGACACACCGCCCCAGACCATGACGGACCCTCCACCTCCAAATTGATCCCGTTCCAGGGTACAGACCTCGGTGTAACGCTCATTCTTTCGACGATAAACGCAAATCCGACCATCACCCCTGGTGAGACAAATCCGTGACTCATCAGTGAAGAGCAGTTTTTGCCAGTCCTGTCTGGTCCAGCGACGGTGGGTTTGTGCCCATAGGCGACGTTGTTGCCTGTGATGTCTGGTGAGGACCTGAGAGGCTACAAGCCCTCAGTCCAGCCTCTCTCAGCCTATTGCGTACAGTCTGAGCACTGATGGAGGGATTCTACGTTCCTGGTGTAACTCGGGCAGTTGTTGTTGCCATCCTGTACCTGTCCCGCTGGTTTGATGTTTGGCTGTACCGATCCTTTGCAGGTGTTGTTACACATGGTCTGCCACTGCGAGGACAATCAGCTGTCTGTCCTGTCTCCCTGTAGCGCTGTCTTAGGCGTCTCACAGTGCAGACATTGCAGATGTGGCCAGGGCAATAAATTGCAGTCCTCATGCCTCCTTGCAGCATGCCTAAGGCACGTTCACGCAGATGAGCAGGGACCCTGGGCATCTTTCTTTTGTTGTTAGTGTCTTAACAACCCGTTCCACAGGTGCATGTTCATTAATTGTTTATGGTTCATTGAACAAGCATGGGAAGTAGTGTTGGAATCCCTTTACAAGGGAAGGTATTTGGATTTTTACAAATGATCTTTGAAAGACAGGGACCTGAAAAACGGACGTTTCTTTTTTTGCTGAGTTTATATTCGTTTCTATGGTTGCAGTGCAGCAGTGTGGCCCTGGCAGTGCCTCTCTCGAAATGAGGAGAAGGCCTCCCTTTAATTGAGGAGAAGGCCTCCCTTTAATGGGCTAGCCGGGGGCTCTCTCCTTTTCTTTTTCTCTCTCTTTCTTGCTGTTTCTCTCTCTCTCTGGCTGCAGCTCCCCACTGGGTTTGCAGCATTAATACTGACACACAGGGAGAAGAGAAGCAATAACGCAGGCCAAATTACCACCAAAATACACACACACACACACACACACACACACACACACACACACACACACACACACACACACACAGCCAAGATGATGATGAATCTCTCTGCTGATTAGTTAGCTTAGCAGAGGAGGGAGGGAGGTGCTCAGGCAGAAATTGGGGTGCAGATTATGTTGAGGATAACTATCTTCAGACGCTGCTTGACAGTTGAAACTAAGGAGGGGTACTACTTCAGTTTGGGGCTTGCCTGAATAGAAAAGTTGCTGTTCGGGGAGATGGGCAAGTAGGGGGCACTCATCCCCATGGACCAATGAAGCTTTACACCTGGGCCCGTATTAGCGTCTCAGTGTAAGACTGCTGATCTAGGATCAGATAAGCCCTTTGGCTCATAATGAAAACGCATCCTAGATCAGCAGTCCTGCCCTGAGACTCTTTTTGAGTACGGAACCCTGATGGTCCCATGAACCCATCTCCCACAGTTTTCACACGACAAAGGGCCTCTATTGTTCAAGATGGTGGTGTTAATTAACACCGTCAAGACCCTCTTCATTAGAGGAAGTCCTCTTCAGTGGAGGGAAGCTGAGCCCCCTATTAGCCCCAGATGGTTATATACAATGGGAGCTATTGCTAGCTAGGCTCTAGACTAGAAGCTAGGCAAATGGAAAAAGGGTGTCTTTAATTGTGCCTTGGATGGGATCCTCTCCTCCAACACTGCTCCCAGGGCTCCCAGCTGCTCTGACGCGGCTGGATAACTGGCTCCTGGAAGGTTCCTCGAGCCAGAGCGAAGAGACAAAACGGGTATTGGCTCGGAGGGCCTCCGCTAGCCCGGCGGTGCTCGCTAGCGCAATAAACGAGCCGTGGATGAGCCAATTTCCTCTGGCACGGCACCCCTCCGAGGAGTTTGCCGAGTCAACGAGAACCACCTGGGCCATACAGTGATTGGCCCTGGCAGTGCGGCATAGCGTTCTACTCGTCAAAGTTTACTGAGGTATTGTTGAACCCAATTTGGTGGTTTGACTGAGGAATAATGTTTACTGTAAGAGAACGTTTGGAGGTTTGTCTCAGAAACCCAAAGACCAATGTTATTGTTCCCCTGGTGGTGTGGACAGTGTGCTAAGTGAGCTACATCAACGGGGATTCAACCATCTGTAAAATCAGTGCTTTTTTCACCCATCTGATCTTCATTGGGCTCTTTGGCCTGTTTTGAGGCTTCAGTTCAGCATTGTGTTGCTTGTTGTTTGGACAGAATTCGACTAGTTGGATGAATTGAGTCTGGCATGTATTTTACTGTGTTTGTCAAATTTTCTCTGTGGTCAGGCGTCAGTGGTCAGCAGTGGCCTAAGGATCTAGGTCACTACGAGGAGTTGGGGACATGTCCATGTGTGTGTGACCCTCCATTCCTCCTCTCCTCAGGGAGTATCATGGATGGATGACTCAAATCAAATTTTATTGGTCACATGCACATATTTAGCAGATGTTATTGTGGGTGTAGTGAAGTGCTTGTGTTCCTAGCTCCAACAGTGCAGTAATATCTAACCAATCTAAAAGTAAAATAATGGGATTAAGAAATGTATAAATATTAAATTGAGCAATGTCGGAGTGGCATTGACTAAAATACTGTAGAATAGAATACAGGATATACTGTATTCTATTCAATGCCACCACGGCAGCATGCTGGCTGGAGTACAGTAGAGCTGATTTGATGATAGCAATACGTATCTTAGTGTGTCTGTCTGAGGAGGGGGGTGTATCTGTATCTGACCAGAGGCAGGCTCACACGAGGGGCCTTCACAGTTCACTGCCCAGGTCTGGTTCTGGCGGGCATATGTTCAGTGTGTCTGCTTTCCTGGCCCTCTTTACCCACTGCCTAGCCCCCTCATCTCTCCATCTCCCTGCTCTCTTTATTGTTCTATCTTCCCTTCTACGTGTCCCTCCATCTCTCTCGCTCTTCATCCTCTCCTTCCCTCTATCTACCGCTCTCGGTCCATCTCTCTCGCTCTTCATCCTCTCCTTTCCTCTATCTACCGCTCTCGCTCCATCTCTCTCGCCCTTCATCCTCTCCTTTCCTCTATCTACCGCTCTCGCTCCATCTCTCTCGCTCTTCATCCTCTCCTTCCCTCTATCTACCGCTCTCGGTCCATCTCTCTCGCTCTTCATCCTCTCCTTTCCTCTATCTACCGCTCTCACTCCATCTCTCTCGCCCTTCATCCTCTCCTTTCCTCTATCTACCGCTCTCACTCCATCTCTCTCGATCTTCATCCTCTCCTTTCCTCTATCTACCGCTCTCGCTCCATCTCTCTCGCTCTTCATCCTCTCCTTTCCTCTATCTACCGCTCTCGCTCCATCTCTCTCGCTCTTCATCCTCTCCTTTCCTCTATCTACCGCTCTCGCTCCATCTCTCTCGCCCTTCATCCTCTCCTTTCCTCTATCTACCGCTCTCGCTCCATCTCTCTTTGGTCACCCTGTGCTCCCTCTCCATCTCTCTTTGGTCACCCTGTGCTCCCTCGCTCCATCTCTCTTTGGTCACCCTGTGCTCCCTAGCTCCATCTCTCTTTGGTCACCCTGTGCTCCCTCGCTCCATCTCTCTTTGGTCACCCTGTGCTCCCTCGCTCCATCTCTCTTTGGTCACCCTGTGCTCCCTCGCTCCATCTCTTTGGTCACCCTGTGCTCCCTCGCTCCATCTCTCTTTGGTCACCCTGTGCTCCCTCGCTCTTTGGTCACCCTGTGCTCCCTCGCTCCATCTCTCTTTGGTCACCCTGTGCTCCCTCGCTCCATCTCTCTTTGGTCACCCTGTGCTCCCTCGCTCCATCTCTTTGGTCACCCTGTGCTCCCTCGCTCCATCTCTCTTTGGTCACCCTGTGCTCCCTCGCTCCATCTCTCTTTGGTCACCCTGTGCTCCCTCTCTCCATCTCTCTTTGGTCACCCTGTGCTCCCTCGCTCCATCTCTCTTTGGTCACCCTGTGCTCCCTGAAGTCAAGTGTCCTCGTTGTTTGTCAGTCAGTCTCTCCAGCTGAAGAGGACCCCGATCTGCTCCTTGGCATTTGGCCCTCTAATTCTGTTGGCGGTCCGTGAATACTCTTTAAATCCCAGCTTCATGAGAATCCCTCCATTGTTTCCCACCGAGTGAGTGAGTGAGTGAGTGAGTGAGTGAGTGAGTGAGTGAGTGAGTGAGTGAGTGAGTGAGAGAAGGGCGTTGGACGATTATGCTGCTGAAGCCTCATAAAGAAACAAATCATAAAGAACTGAATCATAAAACAACAAGTATAACCTCTTTTTCTCAAAATCCTCCACTGCCAGGTTACATGCATCATATCTGGTCTGATCCTTCATTCATTGTGCTTCGTTGTGTTATCAACAACGAGTGAACGTGTAGCCAGCCTATCAGAATGCCAAGTCAGTCATTAAGTATGCGTAGCTAGCCAATAGGAGGTCGTAGCTAGCCAATAAAAAGAAAATGAGCTTCATTCCCAGAGCCAAAGGTTATAATGTGTCTCCAGTGTGTTTGACAGCTGCCTCGGTTTTCAGCGGACAAACAAACCCTCTCACTGATAACATTGAACAAATCACTTTCTAGTTCTGGCACATTACTGTTCTGCCGGGTTGCTGGGCTACCAATCAATCCAGCTGGCCATGTCTTAATTTCAGATGCAGCAAGATCGTTACCGTTGCTCTGTCTGTAGTGCCGATCGAGGCCTTTGTAGAACTGAGCGGTTTGATTTTACATGTGCAGAATCCAAAAGTGCCCTCTCTAGTTGCAAACGGAAAACGGCCCACCGCTTGCACTCCTAGAGGCAGGAACAGCCAGCCTGGTCAAGAGAGGAGGAAAAGGAGAAATGAAGGAGGGATGAATGGATGGACAGGAGGGGAAATATGAAACAGTGGAAGCTCTCTCTCTCTCTCTCTCTCACGCACACACACACACACACACTCACTCTCTGTGTGTGTGTCTGTGTGTCTTTGTTCGGCGGGCGGGCTCCTCTTGGCACGTAAATCATAATGGATATCATGAACCAGCTGGGTTGGTGGGGCCTGTCTGTCTGGTGGCTGTGGGGCTACTGCCATGACCTAGCCTTTCTCTATCACACGCATCAGTTGATCACACACACGCAAGCATGCGCGCACACACACACAGACACATCAGTCAATCACTATGTATACACACACACACGTATACCCATATGTTTTCATGTCATACACACACACACACATCCATAGACATACTGTAGTAAGATAGGTTTACTCACACACACTTGTGCCAGACACACATTTAGTCAGGCCCTCCTCACCAGACACAATGGACATTAGTGGCTCAGCTTGCCTTCAGACTTGATGGGAGGGATGAAAAATGGAACTTATCCTGTTTTATCCCCCCCTCCCCCTCTTTCCCTCTCACTCCACCCCATATCTGTCACTTGTTTGGAGGAGACAGGCAGCTGTGGGTACAATACATGGGACTGCATCTCCTCTCCCTGTATTCAAGACTGGGCCTTTACAACATGGCTGAAGCCATGAGTCCATGGTCATATTCATTACGTACAAAACGGAAGAAAATGGACCAAAACAGGCAGGGACAACATGAACTTGTACATTTACGAAGTGTTTTCGCTACGGTGTACCCTAATGAATACTTAGTTGCACAGCAAAACACATAGCCAGTGAGTGAAGTCTTTGTAGGGCTCTCCGCCTGTATCTCCGCCTGTATCCTATGAATTTAAAGCACTGCGTCCTAATGTTGTTACAGTAGCAACATTTGTCAGTGTGAGTGACCATTAGGAAACCAAATTAAGTGTGGTATAGTGAGTGAGTAAGCTGTAATGTAATGGATTCCGTCATGGCTGACCCTCCCAGCTGAGCCAGGCTCAAATGGCTGTCATTTGTGGGGGAGACTGCAAGGAGACCTGGGAGCCTAGGGGTAGGAGTGGTGGTGGTGGGGGGGACAGCTCCAGCCCTCCCTGACTAATACAGCTAATAAACTTCATTTAAGCTAATGTCCTTTTCCTTTTGTCCCTCTCTTTATGTCTCTCTTTATGTTTCCCTCCCTCTCTCTGTCTTTTGCCCCCCCACACGTTTTTGATCTTTCACACTCTCTCTCTCTTTTACTCCCTCTTTCTCTCACTATTGCTTGTTCTCTCTCTCTCACTCTCACTCTCTCTCACACACACACACACACACACACGAGGGGTACCCAAGCTATCGAGGCCACCTGCCATCCACCCGGAAGCACAGTTGGCCGGTGAGTAGACCACTCCATCAGTCTGAGCACTGTCATTAGAGCAGGGAAGAGGAGATCACCGGTAGGCAGGCGCACACACACACGCGCACACGAGAGAGTCCATCTTACCGTATCACTCATTATCACAAACACTGCACTGTGTCCTACTGGTAGTGAAAGCTACTCCTTAAGGGTAATGTTGTATACACTTGTGGTTAGTTTTGGATTGCTGTGCATGTGACGTGATTGCTGTGTGTGTGTGTGTGTGTGTGTGTGTGTGTGTGTGTGTGTGTGTGTGTGTGTACACTTACTCTCTCCCTATAGTTTCTGTGGTAGTGTGCTTTCACGCGGTCATTGGAGTGTGTTCATCGAGGTGTTCATTCGAAGAGGAAGCTGTCGTCTCACTGTGGCGGAGGGTCAGATGGAAAACGGCATAGGTACAGGCCCCTGTAAAGGTGCCTGTTCTTTGTTTGAATGTCAACACTGTGGCGAGAACAAGCAAGAGCTTATATTTAGCAGCGGTTTGTTTCTTGTTCCTTGTTCCTGCCGATCGCGTGTCACACGAGAGGACAGAATACATGCTCACCGTTTGTTCCGGAAAATGGTACGCAAGTAGATTTAGATTTTCCACGTCCTTTTTGGATGTTGTGCCGATGTACGACAACTCTTTAACGTGACCTGTGTTTGCCACCGTTGAACGCCAAGAGATTTGCTTTACATAAAATACCAGTACATCCTTCCTCTGGCTTCCCCTTAAGTGGAATCATCTTCCCATGTGCCACAAGTCCGGACCCGTGAAGATCAACTTAGACCACAAGAACAAAGCATTTACAGGCAGGCCAACATTAAGATAATCAGATGCATCTACGACTGAGAAATATGCCTGAGGTCGACATATCTCCTCTTCAAATTGAACTCGCATCGCGTATTAGATCCCGATACGTAGCCATTTGTGGCGAGCGCAGCAGTCTGGGCTCCATGGATCCTGTTGAGGCGCGATCATTTTGACATGTGAAAGGTTGAGACTGTTTCCGACTGTTTTGTGCAGAAAACCTAATGATATCATCCCATTTGCAGCCGAACCCCCCTGTTCCACAGGGATTCCTCTCTGCCCCGTGGATGTTGTTGAAGCCTACTCCACGCCAGAAAAACACTATGCTTCATGTCTCCGAGCTGAAAGCAGGAAGGGGGTAGGAGGGGAAAAGCCACATTTCATGACCATGAATTATAGATCACTGTATTTCTTGTCGGACACATTTTAAGTGGAAATGTCCTCTCATTGCCTGTGTGTGTGTTTTGAAGTGGAGGCCGATTACTGCGTTGTTGTCAGGACTACCAAGATTTCAATGAAATCCGGAAGAAAAAAGGGCTGAGGTGTGAGCTTGTCAGTCCGTCTACAGGGCTCTGTCTGCTCTGTCTGCCAGTCCGTCTACAGTGCTCTGTCTGCCAGTCCGTCTACAGTGCTCTGTCTGCTCTGTCTGCCAGTCCGTCTACAGTGCTCTGTCTGCTCTGTCTGCCAGTCCGTCTACAGTGCTCTGTCTGCTCTGTCTGCCAGTCCGTCTACAGTGCTCTGTCTGCTCTGTCTGCCAGTCCGTCTGCAGTGCTCTGTCTGCTCTGTCTGCCAGTCCGTCTACAGTGCTCTGTCTGCCAGTCCGTCTACAGGGCTCTGTCTGCTCTGTCTGCCAGTCCGTCTACAGGGCTCTGTCTGCTCTGTCTGCCAGTCCGTCTACAGTGTTAACCCACCCAGACGCGTCTGGATTTTTTAATAACGCAGCAATAACAATAAATCCTACAGGCTAATCACCCTCGGCTCTCGCCTCCAAACCCGGAGCGACGCAACATTACCCAGCGCTCCCTTCAATTAGGCCATTCATCACGGGTCTTATCTGGCCGTGGGTTTGATTGAGTGTTGCGAGGGGAGGCGTTGAGGCTGCGTTTCGACGTGATGGGGGCGGGCGGGGGGTGTTGATGGTAATGGAATTGGGAATAGGGGGTGGGGGGTAGAAGTACTCTCTAGAGGTGAGGGAGGGGGGTGAGGAGGAGGAGATGAGGGAGCTACGAGCCAGACTGAACCAGATCGTCAGGAGTGTATAAATCAAACCAGATGATAGGCTCCTATCCCGCTACTCTGATTTGCTTGTCTGAGCTGGCATATTTCTCTCTTCTTCCCCCTGTTATGTGTGGGCTGGCTGGTAGACGAGGCCTCCCTCTTTTTCTCTCCCCCTGAAACAGATTTGTCTGGGGCCCCTGTCCAATCTCCAGCCGCGCTGGGTGTTGTGAGACAGGCGACACATTTTAATAACCAACTCGGAGGTGTAATTTAAGGGCCCGCGAGGAAGATTGGACTGATTTATGTGGGCCAGCCCTAATGGCAGCACAGATATGGCTCCCAGCCTAAATTGGTGGTAATGAAAGTTTTGTGCAAATGGAGGCTGGGAAAAGGCATCCTCGCCCAGTCGCTGGCTGTCCATCTCTATTTCTTTCTTCCCTTTCCCCCCATCTTATTTCTCTCTCGTTTGAGATCGATCTGTCTCTCTATTCCGCTCTGCCTCCCTCCTTACCTACTGTTTCTGACTACAGTGTATCTCTCCCTCTCTCTTCATCTGTCCCGCCCTCTCTCTCTCTCTCTCTCTCTCTCTCTGTCTCTGTCTCTCTCTCGCTCTGTCTCTCTCTCGCTCTGTCTCTGTGTGGAGATGTGGGGGGTTGGTGCAGATGGGTTGGGGGACAGGGGGGACGGGGGGATTCTCCGGTGGTGTCGAGACAGATTCATCCATAACCACTGACAGATGGCTGTCTCCCTCTCCTTCTGTCCCTCCCTCCCTCCTTCTCTGGAATCACTTTCAGCAGGCCTGCAGCACTGACAGTCCTGCTTGAAATGCAACAGACCAGAGATATACATATTTGAATCTGACCACTATATCATCATGTCTACCTACCTGTGCTCATCTTATATTCACTTTGCATTTTCCGTATGTGTCAAGGAGATACAAAAGCTGCACATACTTCTGGTTCAGACCCAGTTGTAGGAGACAATGAACCTAATATCGACGTGAACATGACACCCATATTTAGATTCCCTGGCAATTCCTCGAATGCTGAGAAGTGTGCGTGTGTGTCCAGACTGGTCCACGGCTTCCTCCGACCACCATCACAATGAGAAGAAGAAGATAGCGGGAGAGAAATAGTGAGTGGACCGAGATGGATGGAAACAGGCAGAAACAAGTGCAGGGTAGGAGGATATAGGAGTGAGTGAGAGTGCTCCCACGAGGGGGGGCAAAACCCCCACGAGAATAGATAGTCTGTACCGCCCCTCAATGCAACTGAACAAAGTCAAATGTAATTTGATTTGAATGCGCGCCTCCCAGGCCCAGCACTTCTGTCCTTTATCCCTCCTCCTACCACACACGCGTCTCATGGACGAGTGTGTGGTCGCCTCCCCTCCTGTCCTCTGCCACGTTGAGTTAGGCACCGATCTGTGACTGAGAAGTCCGTTGGCGTTTTCTCTGAGGCGGTGGTGTGACACGCATAGTGCTAATTAGATCAAAAGGAGTATTTAGTTTTTCGAACATTGTTTCAACCCTGTAATGAGACTGAAGAAGGCTGCACATATAGCCTATACTAGCTAGGAGTACATGTACAGTATAGAGGGCTCACACACAGATAAGAAAAAAAAGTGTTGGAGGTAATACTGTGTGTGTGTGTGTGTGTGTGTGTGTGGGGAGTTATCGTTTCTACGAAGAACTCTGGAGTACAGAGAAAAACACAGACATCACATAAGGTGCCAGAGCTCTGCCCACTCTCCCCCCTCCACCCTCCCTTCGACCAGGGCCCCCTATAAAGCCAATTTCCTAACTCAAGACATATTGCACAACAGCCATATCCTTCTGCAACATCCTGAGCAAATATGAACCAACAGTACAGTTCGTGCCACACCACGGTAGTTTCCTACTCTTCACCCAATCAATGAACAGCGTTGGGCGGTGCGACATTTTTTTCCTTTTTTTTTCAGCCAACCGCGTAAATAGTGTGACAATAACAACCCTAGTGACGCGGAGCTCCGTTTGTCCCACTCGCCCGGGCCTGGACAGCGGTCGACACGGCCTCGTAAATGAGTGGCGACCACTTGTGAAGTTGACCTTGGCCTCCGTAGAGCCGTTGATTACTCCAGCAAGTCTGCGGCTGTCTCCCAAAACACTGCTCACACACACACACACACACACACACACACACACACACACACACACACACACACACACACACACACACACTGCTTGCTCAGTCCCCCGAAATGGCACTAAAATGCATTTTGGGCTAAGATCATAACACTGATTCAGCGTTTTCCCAAGGCCCTCTCTGAGCAAAGCTGTTCTGGCTGTTCTGTCCTAGATGCTGTTAATGGTCCAACATGTCTGTCAGGCTCTGGTGGAGTGGCACGATGTTCTGGGGAGCATTGTTGCTTTTGAATTTAACAACTTTATTGTCCAAGGGACTTATATTGGACACTGGTGAAGGTATGGAGGGTTCCTCACTGGCTTCGGTGACAGAGTGGATGTGTTTGTCGTCCCCCCCACCCATGCTGTACATTATATTAGTGAGAGGTGGGGGTGGTTCTGTTTATTTGTTACCCAGCGTTGGCAAGTGGCGGAGGCGTGGGGGCAGGCTGGCATTTATTGGGACGACTCATGTACTGGCGGTAGCTCTGCAGAGTGGTCACTAGCTGGCACAGCCACGAAGTCATAAAATCTGATTTAAAACCTAACCTTAACCACACTACTAACCCTAATGCCTAACTGTAACCTTAAATTAAGACCATAAAGCACATTTTTGTTTTCATAAATCTTTACGATACAGCCAATTTTGACTTTGCAGCTGGCCCATCTAGCGGAAATCACTCAGTTCAGCCTCCAGAGGAAGATTCATGACAAACGTCAACCTGCGGCATAGGGGGGACTGGTGGAGGAGGGGGGTGCCTCAGCGAAGGCGCTGATGGGAAAGAGATGAATCGCTCGCCGGTGTCAGAAATGGTCACATGACGTGGGGGGGGTTGACTGATTAACCTGTTTACCTCCCTGAAAATGCTCCGGGCGCCATTCTGATTAAAGTTCAGACTTCCATCTATCACCGCCACCGCCCTATAGCCACGCAGGCAACCAGCCCCACCACCACAGCAAAATGAATGGGATCCGTTGCAAACCTAATATTGTTTGCCGGGTGGAATCATTTGCATTTGGCCATCATGATCCTCTCCGAATGGAGGCATAGAAAGCAAATCCACTTGCAATTACTAATGGGTTTACCCTATTCATCTTTCTCTTTCTCCCTCTGCGGTTCTCTCCGTCTCCCTCTGCGGTTCTCTCCGTCTCCCTCTGCGGTTCTCTCCGTCTCCCTCTGCGGTTCTCTCCGTCTCCCTCTCCGGTTCTCTCCGTCTCCCTCTCCGGTTCTCTCCTTCTCTCTCCGTCTCCCTCTGCAGTTCTCTCCTTCTCTCTCCGTCTCCCTCTGCAGTTCTCTCCTTCTCTCTCCGTCTCCCTCTGCAGTTCTCTCCGTCTCCCTCTGCGGTTCTCTCCGTCTCCTGTCTCCCTCTGCAGTTCTCTCAGTCTCCTCTGCGGTCTCCCTCTGCAGTCTCCCTCTGCGGTTCTCTCAGTCTCCCTCTGCGGTTCTCTCAGTCTCCCTCTGCGGTTCTCTCAGTCTCCCTCTGCGGTTCTCTCCGTCTCCCTCTGCAGTTCTCTCCGTCTCCCTCTGCAGTTCTCTCCTTCTCTCTCCGTCTCCCTCTGCAGTTTTCTCCGTCTCCCTCTGCGGTTTTCTCCGTCTCCCTCTGCGGTTCTCTCCTTCTCTCTCCGTCTCCCTCTGCAGTTCTCTCCTTCTCTCTCCGTCTCCCTCTGCAGTTTTCTCCGTCTCCCTCTGCGGTTTTCTCCGTCTCCCTCTGCGGTTTTCTCCGTCTCCCTCTGCAGTTTTCTCCGTCTCCCTCTGCGGTTCTCTCCTTCTCTCTCCGTCTCCCTCTGCAGTTCTCTCCTTTCTCTCCGTCTCCCTCTGCGGTTCTCTCCTTCTCCCTCTGCAGTTCTCTCCGTCTCCCTCTGCAGTTTTCTCCGTCTCCCTCTGCAGTTTTCTCCGTCTCCCTCTGCAGTTTTCTCCGTCTCCCTCTGCAGTTCTCTCCGTCTCCCTCTGCGGTTTTCTCCGTCTCCCTCTGCGGTTTTCTCCGTCTCCCTCTGCGGTTTTCTCCGTCTCCCTCTGCAGTTCTCTCCTCTCTCCGTCTCCCTCTGCGGTTCTCTCCTTCTCCCTCTGCAGTTCTCTCCTTCTCCCTCTGCAGTTCTCTCCTTCTCCCTCTGCAGTTCTCTCCTTCTCCCTCTGCAGTTCTCTCCTTCTCCCTCTCCAGTTCTCTCCGTCTCCCTCTGCAGTTCTCTCAGTCTCCCTCTGCAGTTCTCTCCGTCTCCCTCTGCAGTTCTCTCAGTCTCCCTCTTCAGTTCTCTCCTTCTCCCTCTGCAGTTCTCTCAGTCTCCCTCTGCAGTTCTCTCAGTCTCCCTCTGCAGTTCTCTCCGTCTCCCTCTCCAGTTCTCTCCGTCTCCCTCTCCAGTTCTCTGTCTCCCTCTGCGGTTTTCTCCGTCTCCTCTGCAGTTTTCTCCGTCTCCCTCTGCGGTTTTCTCCGTCTCCCTCTGCAGTTTCTCCGTCTCCTCTGCGGTTTTCTCCGTCTCCCTCTGCAGTTTTCTCCGTCTCCCTCTGCAGTTTTCTCCGTCTCCCTCTGCAGTTTTCTCCGTCTCCCTCTCCAGTTTTCTCCGTCTCCCTCTGCAGTTTTCTCCGTCTCCCTCTGCAGTTTCTCCGTCTCCCTCTGCAGTTTTCTCCGTCTCCCTCTGCGGTTTTCTCCGTCTCCCTCTGCGGTTCTCTCCTTCTCTCTCCGTCTCCCTCTGCAGTTCTCTCCTTCTCTCTCCGTCTCCCTCTGCGGTTTTCTCCGTCTCCCTCTGCGGTTTTCTCCGTCTCCCTCTGCGGTTTTCTCCGTCTCCCTCTGCAGTTCTCTCCTTCTCTCTCCGTCTCCCTCTGCAGTTCTCTCCTCTCTCCGTCTCCCTCTGCGGTTCTCTCCTTCTCCCTCTGCAGTTCTCTCCTTCTCCCTCTGCAGTTCTCTCCTTCTCCCTCTGCAGTTCTCTCCTTCTCCCTCTCCAGTTCTCTCCGTCTCCCTCTGCAGTTCTCTCCGTCTCCCTCTGCAGTTCTCTCAGTCTCCCTCTGCAGTTCTCTCAGTCTCCCTCTTCAGTTCTCTCCTTCTCCCTCTGCAGTTGTCTCCCTCCCTCCAGTTCTCTCCGTCTCCCTCTCCAGTTCTCTCCGTCTCCCTCTCCAGTTCTCTCCGTCTCCCTCTCCAGTTCTCTCCGTCTCCCTCTGCAGTTCTCTCCGTCTCCCTCTGCAGTTCTCTCCGTCTCCCTCTCCAGTTCTCTCCTTCTCCCTCTCCAGTTCTCTCCTTCTCCCTCTCCAGTTCTCTCCGTCTCCCTCTGCAGTTCTCTCCGTCTCCCTCTGCAGTTCTCTCCGTCTCCCTCTCCAGTTCTCTCCGTCTCCCTCTCCAGTTCTCTCCGTCTCCCTCTCCAGTTCTCTCCGTCTCCCTCTCCAGTTCTCTCCGTCTCCCTCTCCAGTTCTCTCCGTCTCCCTCTCCAGTTCTCTCCGTCTCCCTCTCCAGTTCTCTCCGTCTCCCTCTCCAGTTCTCTCCTTCTCCCTCTCCAGTTCTCTCCGTCTCCCTCTCCAGTTCTCTCCTTCTCCCTCTGCAGTTCTCTCCGTCTCCCTCTGCAGTTCTCTCCTTCTCCCTCTGCAGTTCTCTCAGTCTCCCTCTGCGGTTCTCTCCGTCTCCCTCTGCAGTTCTCTCCGTCTCCCTCTGCAGTTCTCTCCTTCTCCCTCTCCAGTTCTCTCCGTCTCCCTCTGCGGTTCTCTCCGTCTCCCTCTGCGGTTCTCTCCGTCTCCCTCTGCGGTTCTCTCCGTCTCCCTCTCCGGTTCTCTCCGTCTCCCTCTGCGGTTCTCTCCGTCTCCCTCTGCGGTTCTCTCCGTCTCCCTCTGCGGTTCTCTCCTTCTCCCTCTGCAGTTCTCTTCTTCTCTCTCTTCAGTTCTCTTCTTTTCTCTCTTCAGTTCCACCCTTCCCCCTCTCGCCAATCCTTCTCTGGCTCTGTGTCCTTTTTATATGAAAAATCCCTGAAAATGGCAGTTGTGTGTTGTCGTCTTCCTCTGGTGACATAAGCTACATTTCCCCAGCTTGCGGCCGGCTCTTAGTGCCTCCAACATAATATGATTATGCATGGATGGGGATGATTTTGTCAGTATGTTGCTAAACATAGCTCTCCCAAACCCCAAAAAGTAAGGGGAAGAAATGGAACGCCACAGTAGCGATTGCACACAATGTTCTGGTCACTCATGCTCAAACGGGAAGCCTTTAAAAGCTTTCATCGGTGTGTGTAAGGACACTATGGGACGTGTGAGGTAGCAAGGCTCATGATCTCATAGTGGGGGGGGAGAGAGAGACACACACACACACACACACACTTTTATTCAGGACATGACATCGAAACCCATGTTGTTGTCTTCGCCTCCCATCACACCAATCCTCATTAATCATATGGCAAAATACTTCATCTTCCCCCGATTTCAGGTCCCTCTCAAATGTTGCTTTCTGATCTCCCCCCTCTATCTGTGGCAGATAGAAATGAGGTCAGTATTGTATTTAATCACGCTCACGCTGTGTACCTTTTTTTTCTTCATCTCCGGGAGCCGTCCAAACGTTTTTATTTTAGGAATGCTTCTTTGTTTTACTGTTCCCCCCACCCCACCTCACCCCACCCCACCCCACCCCACCTCACCCCACCTCACCCCACCTCACCTCACCCCACCCCACCCCACCTCACCTCACCCCACCCCACCTCACCCCACCCCACCTCACCTCACCTCACCCCACCCCACCTCACCTCACCCCACCTCACCTCACTCCACCTCACCTCACCTCACCTCACCCCACCTCACCCCACCCCACCCCACCCCACCCCACCCCACCCCACCCCACCTCACCTCACCTCACCCCACCCCACCCCCACCTCACCCCACCCCACCCCACCCCACCTCACCCCACCCCACCTCACCCCACCTCACCCCACCCCCACCCCACCCCACCTCACCCCCCTCACCCCACCCCACCCCACCCCACCCCACCCCACCCCACCTCACCCCCCCACCCCACCTCACTCCCCCCCCCCCCACCTCACCTCACCTCACCCCACCCCACCCCACCTCACCCCCCCACCCCACCCCACCTCACCCCACCCTCATTTTCGGGCTGTTTTATAGGTTAGTTTGATTAACTTTGCACTCGAGGAAAGTAATTCAATTCAAAGTCATGGAGCGCTATATTTTTGGCTGGCTTTAAACAAGTGCCGAATGCACGCTCGTTGGCCATTTTTCTTGGCAATTTTTCCCCCAAACGGTTGCGCCAGGATTGGCAATTTTCCCATCTGATATGAGCTCGCTGAGGTGGGAGGGGTGGCGATATCTGAGGTGCGTCCTTAGAAATGTGTGCCAAGTTCAGGCAGCGCTGGTGGTGATCTTTAAGACCAACCAAAAGCTGGTCTTAGCGGTAACGCGGTTGGTTATGGCATGGATTCTGACAGTGGAAGCACAGCCTATCCAGCCGTGATGCACGTTGCCCATATGCGACATGCTATTTGTGCCTCTAAAACCTTCTATTCACATCGGCCTACCTGCAGTGCAAACTCCATTCGGCTTGTATCCATCCCCATTTCCAAACAGCCTCTTGTCCAGTTACCAAAGACACGCTCCACCAAACATATTCAAATGATTCTGTCCTATAACACCACATCAATGGAAGGATGTGTCTCGCACAATACAATTTACGGGAGACTAGTATTTTTATTTGAGGAAAGTGCAATTCATAAAGACCTGTAGGCAAATACTCATTGAAGCCAATTTCAACAATGTTGACTGTCAAGACTCCAAAATATGAAGCAAACACTAGATGTTTTTTGTTGTTGTACTGTTTGTACCTACAGTAGCCTATGCTATTTAATAAACTGTAGTATCAATCCACAATGGATTAGGATGAGAAGTTGATGACAATTCAAAGACCGTCAGTAACCTACAGAACCGGTGAGTGGCCAAGCACTCGTCATACCTCCAATTGATTTAGTCATCAAAACCCAGCCCTTTTGAGCCACCACCAGCTACTGCGCCCATCATTCTGGATAAGACCAGCTACAATACCCGCTATTTGAGGTCCTGCGATGGAGAGGAGAAAAATGTGACCTGACCTTTTTCATTTTAAACATCTCATATTTTCCTTCAGAACTGGATCTGTTTTGCTCATTGATGCATCTGTCCTCTTGTAGGAGATCAGTATTCATTTAACTTTATGTAGTGGCTTAATGTTTGGTATTTCATTTAGCTTGTTTTAGCCCGAAGAGGCCTGGCCAACCCTTTAGAGCCTTGTTCCTCTCTAGGGTTCTTCCTGGGTTCCTGCTCTTTCTAGGTGGATTTTCCTAGCCACCGTGCTTCTACGTCTGCAGTGCGAGCTCTTTGGTATTTTAGGCTGGGTTTCCGTATAAGCACCTTGTGACAACTGTTGATGTAAAAGGGCGTTATAAATACATTTGATTGATTTGATTTACTTTGTAACAATATAGTAGCATATGTCTGTATGTATACCCATCTGTCATTGTTGAATGTCTGCTGCGGTGGGTACTGGGTACGCGTTTGACTGCTGCCCCTTTATGATCTGCTTCTCAGATATCTTCCTGTTACCTGTCATCCTATCTCTCTATTTTGCATTCTCCCCCTTTCCATTCACAGATGGGGCTCTCTTAGCTTCTCAGTTGAACTATAACACTGAGCTTGTTTGAAGGAAGATTTTGGGGCAGGGTATATGCAAATTAAAGCGGCAATATGTCACTTTTGGGGTGACCTGGCCAAATTCACATAGAAATGTGTGTTATAGATCTGTCATTCTCATTGAAAGCAAGTCTAAGAAGCGGTAGATCTGTTCTACGTGTACACTTTCTAGGCTTCCCATTCTTAAGTTTAGTTTTTGCGTCTTTTACTTTCGGTTTTGTACAGCAGGTTCAGACAGCTGGAATACAATATTTAAAATATATTTCACAGCAGTTTAGATGCTACAATGATTCTCTACACTATACTTGCTTGTTTTGTCACAAACTGAAATTAGGTGAACTATTCTCATTTTAGCAACCAGGAAATGGCGGAGCGTAGTGCATAGTGCATCTTTAAATACTGTAGTATTAGTATAGTTAAAAAACAGTAGTCCTTTTGCGAACAGTACTGTAGTATTCACTGTACTGTTTTTGCAGACTGTAGTATTTACTATAGTATTCTACAGTATACCGCAGAATTCTATAGTAAGTGCGACACGTGATCAAGGGATACTACAGTGTATAGTATTATACAGTTTACTATAGTATGTACTGTAGTATTCTATAGTAACCCAACAAATGAATCATGTGGGAGACCTCACACAGTTTGATAGAAACAGAAAGAGTCGGACATAACAATATAAAGTGAATGGAGTTGTATTTTACCTCAATACTTTGCACAGTGGCTTCATTCAATACAGTAGAAAGCCACAGATTCCTTTGGCATTGGTGCATATAATTATTGTGTATGTAACACTTCTATCCAGCAAGCACCTCATTCTCATGGTGGTATGTTCTTACTGTATGCCATCATGTAGGCTGGCGTTCCACTGTTACAAAGTATCTGTTGACTTAGGCAGATAAATCAGACTGTGATACTAGCTGGAACGAAGCACTTCAAAAACGTGGAAAGTTGCCTTACATGCCAGAATGTTGAATAATATAAACTTTGAACTTACGCTACCGGTTGTGTGTGTGGTTGGTCATTCTGCTGGTCGGAATTTGAGACAAAATATCCACGGGAAATGATTATTTACCCAACTTGTTAGTGCCGGTACTGCCATTTGAGATTTGTATCAGCACATGCGCAAAACCACCTGCAACAAATCTTGATTGCCACACACAGACACCTGCGTTTTTAAAATAATACGTTCCTGAGGATATTTTGTCAAAAATGTCAACCCGAATAAGAACCAACCCCACGAACAATCGTCAGAGTAAGGTCAAAATGAAAATGTGTGTCTTTTAAAAAATGTACATCTTTATTCTTATTTGCTATTGGAATGGTTATTACAGTAACCGCGGTCATTTGGCTGGCCAATATCCATCATCCAAAATTCCATGACTGTCACAGACCTAATGACGTTGTTGACTCACGGTCTCCCAGATGCCAATCAATCAATCAGTTAACCAATCAATAGTCATCTAGTAAGCCCTTGAGGACAGAGCAAAAGACTCATAGAACAACTACACTCCAATCAATTACTTTTTACCTCTTAGCTGCACAGGCTAAAGACGTAGCTAGCTAGAGAGAGTGTCCCCATAGCACACACACACACACACACACACACACACACACACACACACACACACACACACACACACACACACACACACACACACACTCTGAACTTTGAGCAGTGTGGTGACACTGTAAGGGAACAGAACAAATGAGTGGAAGATTCTCAGCTAGCTCCCAGCTTTAATGGGAGCCTACAGCATAACACAGCTAATGGATAGCCTGGCATGGGACTTCAACGACCGCAGAGGGAATTTTCTTCATATTTGTGCGAATGCAGAGATTGAGTGGATGTGTCTTTTTAATGTGATTTAAAAAACAATTCTCTGTCAGTTGTTACTTTAAGCTATATTTGAGGCTATGAAATACTATACAGGAGAGCATGATGGAGAGTGTGGTTTAGCGCTGTCATTTGAACGTGTTTCAATGTGAATGAGGTTTGGAGAAGCTTTAGAGTCGCTTAGCTGGGGCCACACTAGAGGGAACTTGTGTGACAGTAAATGTCTCTATTATAGGTTTACCCTTCCCGCCTCTAGTCTAGGTCATGCTGCCATTGCTGACCTCTCTACCATGCTGTAGCCCTATTTGGTAACATTGAGAGGAAAATGGCCTATTTGGTAATTGTGTTTAGTGGGCGTCCATCTGGTAGTGTGTGTGGGATTGAGTGTGTAAGCATCCAGCTGCTATTTTCAATTAGCCTAAAAAAAAATGTAGGCGTGTGTACGGTACTTTATACAGCTGCCATTCTCGTGTGTGTGTGTGTGTGTGTGTGTGTGTGTGTGTGTGTGTGTCTTTGTGTACAGTCATTGGTTATTCTGTACTGTACATCAGTGTGTGGCTGTGAGCTTATGCACAGCGTGTCCAATGTGACTGACAAAGTAAGGTCATGGTATGCCATTGCCTAGCTGCAGCCTCCATCTACTGCCCTCGACCCTGACCCACAAACCCCTGGCCCCATGGCATTCCATTCCACTACTCTACATGCGCACAGAGGCGCACAGAGGCGCACACACTGCTCCAGGCTATGCTGACATACCACACTGGTCTACCACCACATTGGCCTACCACCACACTGGCGAAAAGCCATGGAAGTTCATAAATCCAATACCCCTGGATGGGGGGCTTTACAGTACAACAGTTAGCTCTGGTCCATTACAGATCGGCAACTTACAATGACAGTAGGGACAGGCAAGAGCTGCAGAAAGGAAGAAAATGAGTTACATGATCTTGCCTTCTAGGTGCCACCTATCATTTCTTATCCTCAAGTAATAACAATAATCCTTCCTCTAATTCTGGAGGTTCTTGTGGCACCCAAAAACTTAAGCCATAGTCCAGAAAGGCAATAGGGAAGATGTTGGGACTAGGGCTGTGGTGGTCATGAAACTTGGTCAGCTGGTGATTGTCATGCAAAAAACTGCCGGTCTCACGGAAATTGACCGTAATTAACATAAACACATTTAGTATCTCCTGGCTTCCATGCATAGCCTACAAGCCACTGATGCAGACTATTGGAACATTTACATTTTAAAAAGTCTAATAAATCCATGTAGTATAGCCTAGACCTTCACAATAAATCCATGTAGTATAGCCTAGACCTTATATAATAATAATAATATATGCCATTTAGCTGACGCTTTTATCCAAAGCGACTTACAGTCATGTGTGCATACATTCTACGTATGGGTGGTCCCGGGAATCGAACCCACTACCCTGGCGTTACAAGCGCCATGCTCTACCAACTGAGCCACAGAAGGACCACCTTCACAATAAATCCATGTAGTGTAGCCTAGACCTTCACAATAAATCCATTCTTTATTTTAGACAGGTCTAAAGAAGAATGAGGAGAATGTAGTCGATTTCAGAAGAACAGAATAGCATACTCTGAGTTGTCCTTATGTTAGGTCCAGATCGGGCTATGCCAAATGGCTGTGGGCTACACTAGTTCATTTAGCAGATTCTAAGATTTGCTTAGAATTACGTGGCATTTTATATTATTTTATAGTATGACGAACATGCCTATAATTAAAAATAGCTGAATAAAATGGATAGGATATTTTCTCCAAATGATTTCCAAGGGGGGAGTGCACATGTGGCTATTCTGTGTTGAGCAGTTAACAAAGAAACAGGCCCTCCTGCTTTAATTTAGAGTTATTTATACAACTTTAGATGTGATACAAATGTTATAAAGGCTATATGTTATGATTTGTAATACATTCTATGGCTGCATTATGTGACTAATGATGTAGCATGAAAGGCATGGGCTCTGCTCTGTTTCCTGCCCTGCCGCACGTACTTCATCAGTCTCTCATTCGTAATTTGACAAGCACTTTGATAATATTCTCACCCATCAGACTATTCTTCATTTAATCTGGTCTTTACATATAGCCTATGGGTGGAATTAGTTTTGATTTAGAATGGCCGACAAAAAAAAAGTAATCCTGTAGCCTGCACTTGAATAGCGAATGGTGGTTACTTACGGTTATGTTTTGAATATGTAAGTGTAGGCAGCACGTCCATAAGGCTAGTGGAAGCTAATGATTTCCAAAAGTAAATTGAATTAAATTGGCAAAATTATAAAGCCTAATTATTAGAGGTCGACCGATTTTATGATTTTTCGACCACCAATAACGATTATTGGAGGACAAAAAAAGCCGATACCGATTTAAATATTATTATTTTTTGTTGTTGTTGTAATAATGACAATTACAAAAATACTGAATTAACACTTATTTTAACTGAATATAAAACATCAATAAAATCAATTTAGCCTCAAATAAATAATGAAACATGTTCAATTTGGTTTAAATAATGCAAAAACAAAGTGTTGGAGAAGAAAGTAATATGTGCCATGTAAAAAAGTTCACGTTTAAGTTCCTTTCTCAGAACATGAGAACATATGAAAGTTGGTGGTTCCTTTTAACGTGAGACTTCAATATTCCAAGGTAAGAGGTTTTAGGTTGTAGTTAATATAGTATTTATAGGACTATTTCTCTCTATACCATTTGTATTTCATTAACCTTTGACTTTTGGATGTTCTTATAGGCACTACAGTATTGCCAGTGTAACAATATAGCTTCCATCCCCCTCCTCGCCCCTACCTGGGCTCGAACCAGGAACACATCGACAACAGCCACACTCGAAGCATCGTTACCCATCGCTCCACAAAAGCGCAAGGGGAATAACTACTCCAAATCTAAAAGCGAGTGACGTTTGAAGCAGTATTAGCGCACACCCAGCTAACTAACTAGCCATTTCACATTGGTTACACCAGCCATTAGGCTGATAGGCTTGAAGTCATAAACAGCGCTGTTCTTGCGAAGAGCTGCTGGCAAAACGCACTAAAGTGCTGTTTGAATGAATGCTTACAAGCCTGCTGATGCTCAGTCAGACTGCTCTATCAAATCAGACTTAATTATAACATAATAATACACAGAAATACGAGCCTTTGGTCATTAATATGATCGAATCCGGAAACTAACATTTCGAAAACAAAACGTATATTATTTCAGTGAAAGACAGAACCGTTCTGTATTTTATCTAACAGGTGGCATCCCAAAGTCTAAATATTCTTGTTACATTGCACAACCTTCAATGTATGTCATAATTACGTAAAATTCTGGCAAATTTGTTCGCAATGAGCCAGGCAGCCCAAACTGTTGCATATACCCTGGCAAGAGAAATTACACAATTTCACCTGGTTAATATTGCCTGCTAAACTGGACTAGTAGTTATAAGTAGTAATTATGATTGATTGATTGTTTTTATAAGATAAGTTTAATGCTAGCTAGCAATTTACCTTGGCTTCTACTGCATTCGCGTAACAGGCAGCCTACTCGTGGAGTGCAATGGTTAGAGCGTTGGACTAGTTAACTGTGCGGTTGCACGATTGGAACCCCTGAGCTGACAAGGTGAAGATCTGTCGTTCTGCCCCTGAACGAGGCAGTTAACCCACAGTTCCTAGGCCGTCATTGAAAATAAGAATGTGTTATTAACTGACTTGCCTGGTTAAATAAAAGGTATAAAAAAAGAAAAGAGAAAATCGGAACCCAAAAATACCGATTTCCAATTGTTATGAAAACTTGAAAATCGGCCCTAATTAATCGGCCATTCCGATTAAACGGTCAACCTCTGCTAATTATCCTACTCCTGTCTATACAGAACAAACAAAACAATTAATTGAAGCATGATTTGGCCATTCGCTTCTTTAAGAAAAGTCTGTTGTGGATTGTTTTAAATCGCATTGCCTACAGTCGGAAGGAAAGGCAACGCGCCAATTTGGCCAGATTATTGTTGAGTTGCGACTGTCTGGAAAGTAGAGGCAAGGCAGGCATATCACAATATTTAAAAATACAATCGCAGGAAAACAGTTTGGAAAGCACATGGTTATTGCTGTAAAGAGAAGACAATGAAAAGACTAATCTGTCTTTTAGTTATCAAAATTCTCAACTTAATTGAGCGAACAACAGTATAGCCTATCTTATTGGCACCAGCGGAGCGCATTGGCAACATTCCCGGTGGCTGCGTCCCATTTGACTTCAAAACTGCCCGAGTCACTCCCCTCCTCAAGAAACAAACACTCATCTGACGTCACAAACTATAGACTTGTAGCCATTCTTTCTTTTCCTTCCAAAACACTTGAGTGCTCTCTCTGATCAACTCTCTCGTTGTCTCTCTCTGAACGATCTTCTTGACCCAAACCAGTCAGGCTTCAAGACTGGTCACTCAACCGAGACTGTTCTCCTCTGTGTGATGGAGGCTCTTCTCACTGCCAAAGCTGACTATCTCTCCTTTGTTATCATTCTCCTAGATCTGTCCACTGCTTCAACACTGTGAACAATCAGATCCTCCTTTCCACCCTCTCAGGGCTGGGCGTCTCAGGCGCTGCACACTCTTGGATTGCATCCTACTTGGCAGGCTGCTCCTACCAGGTGACGTGGAGAGGATCTGTGTCTGCAACACCTACTCTCACTAGTGTCCCCCAGGGCTCGGTTATTTGCCCTCTCCTCTCTATACACCAGGTCACTATGCGCCGTCATATCCACAGTCTCTCCTATCATTGCTATGTAGATGACACTCAACTCCCCCCCTTCTGACACCCAGGTTCATGCTCTACAACATCCGTAGAGTACGACCCTACCTTATACAGGAAGCGCTGCAAGTCCTAATCCAGGCACTTTTCATCTCCCGTCTGGACTACTGCAACTCACTTTTGGCTGGGCTCCCAGCTTGTGCCATCAAACCCCTGCAACTTATCCAGAATGCTGCAGCCCTCCTGGTGTTCAACCTTCCCAACCATGCCAAATTCTGGCTTCCAGTCTAAGCCCACATCCGCGACAAGACCATGGTGCTTGCCTACGCAGCAGCAAGAGGAGGAACTACCTTCAGGGTATCCTCAAATCCTACACCCGATCCCGAGCTCTCCATTCTGCCACCTCTATTCTCTTGGCCTTTGAATGCACTAACTGTAAGTAGCTTTGGATAAGAGTGTCTGCTGAATTACTCAAATGTAATTGTCAGTGATTAGAGGGACAATAGATCGCTGAGTACCAGGCCATTAACGACTGGCAGTTAGCAGGTTCGGTTGGCTGCTAAAGACCATCAGCAGCATCAGAGCTTTTGGAGATGCATAGTTACCGTGAATAAACAGTCATGTGGAATTTGACTGTGGATATGAATATGACTGTGGATATGAATATGACTGTGGATATGAATATGACTGTGGATATGAATTTGACTGTGGATATGAATATGACTGTGGATATGAATATGACTGTGGATATGAATATGACTGTGGATATGAATTTGACTGTGGATATGAATTTGACTGTGGTAATATGGTCACCGTAACAGCCCTAGTTGGGACACGCAGACCAATAAGACCTTGTGCAACGTTCTTCCGAATCGTCTGCCTTCCCGCTTCCCCTTTTACACACACACACACACACACACACACACACACACACACACACACACACACACACACACACACACACACACACACACACATAATTGAAATCACTTTAATTGCTCCAGACCTGAAGCTGCTCCTAGATGCGAGCGTCCCAGTAAACAAGCTTCTAAAATAGGCCCTCAGTAATACATGTGACATTTAGGTTGGCAAGCTGGATGTGTTTTTTTGCCCAGCAATAAAAACAACAGCTACGCTAAAACACAGTGGACTGGTAGCCATGTGGTAGCACTTGTCACCCTGTTTAGCGGCGCACTGGTTTGGGTCAGTACACACAAGTAGACAGCGCGCGCGCACACACACGCACACAGTGAAGGCCTAGACTGGTGTAACGCCTCTGCTGTGCTTTGGCACGTCATTGGATCTTTTGTCATTGGAGCTTTAGTTTATTTTTGTATTATACTTCATAGAAATATAAAAATCTGTTGCAAGAAAATTGAGGTTATACAAAACATTTCACGGTGTTTCAACATAACTCCAAGGTTATACAAAACACTTCACCAGGTTTCAACATAAAATCTCCAATGACAAAAGATCCAATGACGCACCCAAGCACAGCAGAGGCCTCTTCCTGTTTTTAGAAAGGCTCAAGCAGATCAAATAATGTAGCCAGACGCATGTCTTACTTAGGTTTAGGCCGTGTGTGTGTGTGAGTGAGACGTGCTCCGGATATAAGGAAATTATTGAATATTAGGAGATGATTGAATGAGAATAATACGACATCCTTTTCAGCCAGCTGTGTCACTGCTCATGAGATTGAAAAATTATGTAACCGTCTCTTGGAGGTGGGAGTGTGTGTGTGTGTGTCAGTGGGTGGGGGAGTGTGTTAGTGGGTGGGGGGAGTGTGTCAGTGGGTGGGGGGAGTGTTGAGTCTAGCTGAAGGGGTTGTGGTTGTGTTCAGCAATATGGACCTGATTAGGAGTGGGCTTTTCCTGCTCAGTGTGACGGGGGCTGGAAGCCCCTCTGCTGTGGAGAGCTGTTGTCCTCTTCCTGGAAGTAATAGATAGCTGGAAGAATGCTTGCTGTCTCTGTGTGTGGAGATGAACGTTCTCTCTCACACACACACACACACACACACACACACACACACACACACACACACACACACACACACAAATGAATGGTATATTAGGGTCTTGCTCTTATAACTAGCCTCTCTAATTCCCAGAAGGGTAACTCCACTCCCAGTACGCAACCGTGTGAGGCAGACGGTCATGCAGAAATTGAAGATTGATGAAATGTTTCAAATGTAGATAGGCCTTCTATTTAGGATTATTTGAGTAGTTGATGGTGTGCTGTTGAATTCTACACAGATGACTCAACTCTTAAGGCAAGCAGGGAGAAATTACCTCTCAAGAAGACATGGCAACCAGGGAGATTCAGAGACGGGCACCGTTCCAATACTCTGGACAAAGATGCCTTTTCTCATTTCCTTTCTTTCCATTCCTTTCCTTTCTTCCCACGTGACTTGACCTAGAAAGACTCAGGGCCCTACTGTGTAACCACTGGTAGATAAATAAAATCATTTCACAGTCTTATCTTGTTAGGCTAGTGGTCGTGAAGGAAAGGAGACGAGATCGGTAAGCTTTTGAAGACTATTGGGACCTAGCCAGAGAGGCAGTGATTGGGTAGTAGAGGGTAGAACTGAGTATAGAGACGTTTTGCTAGTATGGGACTGACTGTGGGGGAAAAACAGCAAAGACCACAACTCCAGACCACAGGAGCACAACCTCAGTGTTTCTCTCTCTCTCGCTCTTTCTTTCTCTGCGTGTCCCTCTTCTCTCACGCCTCTCTCTCTCTCTCTCGCTCCTCTCCCCACTGCCTCTCTTCCTCATGCACACCTTTTCACTGCTGTCTCCTTATTCTCTCGCTCTCTACATTTAGCCTTTAGCTTCACCTCCACACTGGCGCTGTACGGTATGCAAGTGGTGCTTTGTTTTGCCGGAAGTAGCCTTGTCGTTTTTAAAACTTTTGTAGGCTTTTTGACTGTTATTCAATGGGCAAAAACGTAGCGCAATGGATTTTCAGTGGAACAACTTCATAAAAGGCATCTGGCCAAAGTTAATTCAAACACAAATCTAATTGTACATTCAAAAGGTTGGGGGATATGATACAGAAGTAAAGCAGAAGAGGCTGACCCCCCACACCTCTCTGCTCTGCTCTGTTCATATTTCATATGAAGCAATCATTTCCATACGACCAGCTGTGTAAACAGCCGGACCAGCCCTACATGTTTTCTCAGAGAGAAAGGCAGAATTGATGCCGGAAAAACTTGGACACAGTGTGTGTGTGTGTGTGTGTGTGTGTGTGTGTGTGTGTGTGTGTGTGTGTGTGTGTGTGTGTGTGGGCATGTTTTTACTGGATGTGGGCCTGTGTGTGTGTGTGTGTGCATATTTTTACTGGATGTGTGTGTGTGTGTGTGTGTGTGTGTGTGTGTGTGTGTGTGTGTGTGTGTGTGTGTGTGTGTGTGTGTGTGTGTGTGTGTGTGTGTGTGTGTGTGTGTGTGTGTGTGTGTGTGTGTGTGTTTTTAAGCTGGATGTGGACTAATGTTGTCACGATACCAGTATCGCGATACTAAGGTGTAAGGAAGCAAAGTAAACAAAACATGAAACTGACCTAAAACAGTCCTCATGTCGGGAAAAAAACAGCATTAGGTTATCACCCTGAGTCACATTTGTTTATTTTCTTCGCTATAGCACACAGTATTTTAAAAAATAAAACATTTGGCCAAGGAAAATCTGGTATTGTAGTATCGCGATACTGCTATTGTGTGCTTTATAAAAAATGATTTTTAGTTTTTACATTTTTTTTTACATGGAATGTGCTTCCTTCTAAACCATTTGGAGTCTGATGTCAATCGTGATTCTTAATATAGCTTTGTGATTTTTAGTACAGTGGTGTGATTCTAGGAATGGCTGTATGTCAGTGATGCTGACTAGTGGGTGGCAAGATGCTTAGTCTGATGGCTTACTCGGTGTGCCCGTGTGTGCGTGCGTGTGTGCATGTGTTGGTCGTGGATTTGTCAGTGCAGCGGTGTATGTGTGCTCATAGACACATGGCTTTAGGCGGACAGCAGCGCAGAGTGGTGTGTGTGTGTGTGACTAATACGGCAAGAGCTAGGAGAGGAGAGGGCCACCACCCTCGGCACGGACACACACACACGGACACACAGACAGATCATCCCTGAGCCTATTTTTGCAGGTGCATGCTCGCTGGCATTTGAGATAATTAAAGCTTGACCTTTTTGATGGGAGCCAGAAATGTCACGGTTCCTCTCTGCCTCTTCTGTCGACAAGTGTAGTCACCTCCTGTCACCTCTCCGTTCAAGCACACACACACACACACACACACACACACACACACACACACACACACACACACACACACACACACACACACAGGTGTCACGACTCCTACTGAAGGTGGCTCCTCTCCCTGTTCGGGTGGCGCTCGGCGGTCGTCGTCACCGGCCTACTAGCTGCCACCGATCCCTTTTGTTTGTTTTGTCTGTTTAGTTTCACCTGTTCCTTGTTGAGGATGATTAGTTGGGCTATTTAAGCCGGTAGGCCCGCCTGCTCTTTGTGTGAGCTTAACTATTTTTCTCACTGTGTTAGTGTGTGGCGGTATTCTTGGGGAGCGCTATTTTGTCCCTGTGCGTAATAAACTCTATCCTGAACTTTCTGCCTCCTGCACCCGACTCCGCACCCACTACGCCTAGATCGTTACAGCAGGGCTCTACGCTGACATTTTATACAAGTAGCACATGTGCTCCTAAGTTGAAAAAGTTACGAGCACAGAATTAAATTTAGGCGTGCAATGAAAGTATTTGAGGAAGTGTTTTTATGATAAGAAATCACTCAAAATGTATCAACAAAAGTTTTTTTTAGTGTTCTGTGCTCAATCATTTATAATGTACCCTCATGTTTGAGTCATTTAGGTCAGTGGTTCCCAAACTGTGGGTTCCCAAAACCTGTTTTTGCTTTGTCATTATAGAATAATGTGTGTAGATTGATATTTTTTTTAATCCATTTTAGAATAAGGCTGTAACACAACAAAATGCGGATCATATAACCAGTCAGCATCTGGTATCTCCTTTGCGTAGAGTTGACCAGGCTGTTGATTATAGCCTGTGGAATGTTGTCCCACTCTTCAATGGCTGTGCGAAGTTGCTGGATATTGTTGGGAACTGGAACACGCTGTCTTACACATCGATCCAGAGCATTCCAAACATGCTCAATGGGTGACATGTCTGGTGAGTATGCAGGCCATGGAAGAAATGGAAAATGTTCAGCTTCCAGGAATTGTGTACAGATCCTTGCGACATGGGGCAGTGCATTATCATGCTGAAACATGAGGTGATGGCGGCGGATGAATGGCACGACAATGGACCTCAGGATCTCGTCACGGTATCTCTGTGCATTCAAGTTGCAGTATATAAAATCCAATTGTGGAATCATAACCCCACTGCCACCATGGTGCACTCTGTTCTCAACTTTGACATCAGCAAACCACTTGCCCACACAACGCCATACACCTGGTCTGCGGTTGTGAGGCCAGTTGGACATACTGCCAAATTCTCTAAAATGACGTTTGTTGCAACTTATAGTAGAGAAATGAACAGCAACAGCTCTAGTGGACAGTCCTGCAGTCAGCATGCCAATTGCACGCTCCCTCAAAACGTCAGACATTTGTGGCATTTTAGTGGCCTTTTATTGTCTGCACCACAAGGTGCCGCTGTGTAATGGTCATGCTGTTTAATCAGCTTCTTGATATGCCACACCTGTCAGGTGGATGGATTATCTTGACAAAGGAGAAATGCTCACTAACAGTGATGTAAACAAATGTATGCACAAAATTTGAGAATCATTTCTGGGATCTTTTATTTCAGCTAATTAAACATGGGACCAACACTTTACATGTTGAGATTATATTTTTGTTCAGTGTAGTAATGTTCGAGTCACTCAAATATCACATGAATACACATTAGACATGGCAAGATGTATAGAACTGCAATAAAATTAGCTTTAAAACGTAAACATTTCCCAGCACCCCATGACAACATTTTTGAAATTGTAGGAAATAAGCTTTGAACCTGCAGAATGTTCTCTCAGCCAACAAGAGGGGTGTGAACCGTTTGTCATGAACAGTGCTCGTGTCAATAGAAATAGACGTTAGATGTTCCCCAGTGCTGAAACTGGGTCTGAGTGAAAAAGTTTGGGAACCCCTGACTTAGGTGAGACAAAAATTGTTCAGCTGTCCCTTTAAACGGTCGGGACGCTACCATTGTAACGGTGGGATTCACGTCTGTCTGTGAGAGATGAAATTCTCCGTCTCTCTTCACTAGCAGTTGAGGTACCTCCAACTAACATTGAAAAACAACCTAGTTGTCACGAGTCCGACCGAGGGTGTTTCCCCTTCCCGGGCGGTTGGCGCTCGGCGGTCGTCGTCACCGGCCTATTAGCTGCCACTGATTGTTTTTCCTCTCCCTCCTTGTATGTTTAGTGGTAGCACCTGTTCATGATTAAATCAGCTAATTAGTTTGTCTTTATTAGACAGCCGGCCCACCTGGTTGTTGTGCGGGATTATTGCAGTGTAACCTTCGGCTCTGTTGTTAGAAGTACGTGTTAGTGCCTGGTCGTTACGTTTTCTGTTGTACATTCTCATTCCCTGTGTTTGGGGCCGTTACTATTGTGAGCACCCTGGGATGCGTTGGCGCTATTAAAGACGCACAGCTTTGCACTCACTGTCTCCTGCGTTTGACTCCACACACCTACGACACCTGAAGTGTTACAGAATCCCGCACCCGAATCAAATCGAATGGAGTCAGCAGGAGCAGCAGCCAACCCTCTCCCATCGATGGAGGAACGGGTTCTCCACCACACCACCATTCTCCATCGGATCGGATCCGCGATGGATCAAGTGATGGAGAGAATGGACCGATGGGAGAGGAGTGGTCTCCTCTCTCCACCTTCGGCACCCCGACTCCGGTCTCCCCATCACTCGACTCCAGCACCCTTCGTCTGACGCTACCGAGGGCTTATGATGGAGCGGCGGCGGGTTGCCAGGGGTTTCTGCTTCAGCTGGAGCTATACCTGGCCACCGTTAGACCCCCTCCCTCAGGAGCGGAGAGGGTGAGTGTCCTCATCTCCTGCCTCACGGGTCGTGCTCTGGAGTGGGTGAACCCAGTCTGGAATGGCCCAGACTCAGCGCGGGAGCACTACCCAGAGTTTTCCTGCCGCTTCCGTGCCGTATTTGATCACCCTATAGACGGCCGAGCGGTGGGAGAACGACTTTTTCATCTCAGGCAGGAGAGGAGGAGCGCCCAGGATTACGCGCTGGAGTTCCGGACCTTGGCAGCCGGATCTGGGTGGAACGACAGGGCCCTTATGGACCACTACAGGTGTGGTCTCCGAGAGGACGTCCGCCGGGAGTTAGCGTGTCGGGACACCACTCTGTCACTGGATCAGCTGATTGACATGTCCATTCGACTGGACAATCTGCTGGCTGCCCGCGGGCGTTCAGAGAGGGTCCTGTGCGTTCCACCACCCGGCCCCTCCGCTCCCATTCCGATGGAGTTGGGAGGGGCTGCGCCGAGGGGTACCGGAGGAGGAGGCCTTCCCTGCACCAACTGTGGTCGGAGAGGACACACGTCTGATCGGTGCTGGGGGGGTCCGTCTGGGAGTAGAGATGGCAGGCGGAACGCTTCTCGGTCACCCCAGGTGAGTCGGCATCAGACTCACCCAGAATCCCTTGTTGGCCATATGTTTGTCTTAATCTCTTTCCTTCACTTTTTCCCTCTTCCCAGCATAGGGCGCTAGTCGATTCAGGCGCAGCTGGGAACTTTATGGATCGCGGACTCGCCCTTAAGTTAGGGGTTCCGCTGGTGCCGATAGATTCTCCTTTCCCCGTGCACTCCCTAGATAGCCGGCCATTAGGGTCAGGGATGGTCGGGGAGACCACGGTCCCACTGGACATGGTGACGCAGGGGAATCATAGGGAGCGTATCAGTTTTTTTATTATTGATTCGCCTGCGTTTCCAGTGGTGCTGGGGACTCCCTGGCTGGCCCGGCACAATCCTAAAATTTCGTGGAGACAAGGGGTTCTCCAGGGGTGGTCAGAGGAGTGTTCTGGAAGGTGTTTGGGAGTTTCCATCGGTGCCACGTCGGTGGAGAGTCCAGACCAGGGTTCCACGGTGTGCATTCCCCCAGTATGCCGATTTGGCAATCGCTTTCAGTAAAGTGAAAGCGACTAAATTACCACCTTATCGACCGGGAAGGGATTGTACGATAGATCTCCAGGTAGACGCTGCGCTTCCCAAGAGTCATGTGTACCCGCTGTCCCAGGAGGAGACGTTGGCAATGGAGACATATGTCACGGAGTCGCTGGGACAGGGGTACATTCGGCCCTCCATTTCACCCGTCTCCTCGAGTTTCTTTTTGTGAGGAAAAAGGAGGGAGGTTTGCGTCCGTGTATCGATTATAGAGGTCTAAACGCCATCACAGTGGGGTATAGTTACCCTCTACCTCTCATCGCTACGGCGGTGGAATCGTTCCACGGAGCGCAGTTCTTCACAAAACTGGATCTCAGGAGCGCGTATAGTCTGGTGCGTATTCGGAAGGGAGACGAGTGGAAAACCGCATTTAGTACTACATCCGGCCACTATGAGTACCTCGTCATGCCGTATGGGTTAAAGAATGCTCCAGCCGTTTTCCAATCCTTTGTAGACGAGATTCTCAGGGACCTGTGCGGTCAGGGGTGGTTGTTTATATCGATGACATTCTGATCTACTCGGCCACTCACACCGCGCATGTGTCTCTGGTGCGCAAAGTGCTTGGAAGACTGCTGGAGCATGACCTATACGTCAAGGCTGAGAAATGCGTGTTCTCTAAACGAGCCGTCTCTTTTCTGGGATATCGCATTTCCACCTCGGGGTGGTGATGGAGGGTGAACGCATTAGGGCCGTGCGTAATTGGCCGACTCCAACCACGGTAAAGGAGGTGCAGCGGTTTTGGGTTTTGCCAACTACTACCGGAGGTTTATCCGGGGTTTTGGCCAGATAGCGGCTCCCATTACCTCACTGCTGGGGGGGGGCCCGGTGCGATTGCAGTGGTCAGCACAGGCGGACAGGGCATTCAACAAGTTGAAGGCGCTGTTCACTGAGGCGCCCGTGTTGGCGCATCCGGATCCCTCTCTAGCATTCATAGTGGAGGTGGACGCGTCCGAGGCTGGGGTGGGTGCCGTGCTATCACAGCGCTCGGGTACGCCACCAAAACTCCGCCCCTGCGCTTTCTTCTCAAGGAAGCTCAGCCCAGCGGAGCGTAACTATGATGTGGGGGACCGGGAGTTGCTAGCGGTGGTTAGAGCTCTGAAGGTGTGGAGACACTGGCTTGAGGGGGCTAAGCACCCTTTTCTCATCTGGACCGACCACCAGAATCTGGAGTATATTCGGGCTGCAAGGAGACTTAACCCACGTCAGGCAAGGTGGGCCATATTCTTCACCCGGTTCCGGTTTACTTTGTCTTATAGACCGGGCTCCCAGAACGTGAGGGCTGACGCACTGTCCCGCCTTTACGACACCGAGGATGGGTCCACCGAACCTACTCCCATCCTTCCCGCCTCTAAGCTGGTAGCCCCAGTGGTATGGGAGGTGGACTCGGACATCGAGCGGGCGTTACGGGCTGAACCCGCGCCTCCTCAGTGTCCAGCGGGGCGAAGGTACGTGCCGCTTGATGTTCGGGACAAGCTGATTCGGTGGGCTCACGTCCTACCCTCCTCGGGTCACCCTGGGGTGACGAGGACAGTGGGGAGCCTTCAGGGGAGGTATTGGTGGCCTACGTTGGTTAAGGACGTTAAGGGTTATGTCTCCTCTTGCTCAGTGTGCGCTCAGAGTAAGGCTCCTAGGCACCTTCCTAGAGGGAAGCTACAACCCCTCCCGTTCCACAGCGGCCATGGTCACATCTGTCCATAGATTTCCTGACCGATCTTCCGCCGTCTCAGGGGAACACCGCGGTTCTAGTGATTGTGGATCGGTTTTCTAAGTCCTGCCGTCTCCTCCCGTTGCCCGGTATCCCTACAGCCCTGCAGACTGCGGAGGCATTATTTACCCATGTCTTTCGGCACTACGGGGTGCCGGAGGACATCGTTTCTGATCGGGGCCCCCAATTCACGTCTCGGGTATGGAGAGCGTTCATGGAACGTTTGGGGGTCTCTGTCAGCCTGACCTCCGGTTATCACCCGAGAGTAATGGGCAGGTGGAGAGATTGAACCAGGAGGTGGGTAGGTTTCTGCGGTCGTATTGCCAGGATCGGCCAGGGAGTGGGCACGATACATTCCCTGGGCTGAAATGGCTCAGAACTCACTACGCCACTCCTCTACTAACGTGTCCCCTTTTCAGTGTGTGTTGGGATACCAGCCGGTCCTGGCACCATGGCATCCGAGCCAGACCGAGGCTCCTGCGGTGGAGGAATGTGTACAGCGCTCCAAGGAGACCTGGAGGGCCGTCCAGGAGTCTCTACGACAAGCGAGTGGACGGCAGAAGAGGAGTGCTGACCGCCACCGCAGTGAGGCCCCGTGTTTGTACCGGGGGACAGGGTCTGGCTCTCGACCCGAAACCTACCTCTCCGCTTGCCCTGCCGGAAGCTGGGTCCGCAGTGTGTAGGGCCCTTTAAAGTCCTGAGGAGAATAAACGAGGTGTGTTATCGATTACAACTCCCTTCCTATTATCGAATTAACCCCTCGTTTCATGTGTCTCTCCTCAGGCCGGTGGTAGCTGGTCCCCTGCAGGACAGTGAGGTACCGGAGGTCCCTCCCCCTCTGGACATCGAGGGGACCCCGGCGTACACGATCCGGGCCATTCTGGACTCAAGACGCCGGGTGAGGGGCCTGCAGTACCTCGTGGACTGGGAGGGTACGGTCCGGAGGAGAGGTGCTGGGTACCGGTGAGGGACATCTTGGATCCATCCATGTTGAGGGATTTCCATCGCCTCCATCCGGATCGCCCTGCACCTCGTCCTCCGGGGCGACCTCGAGGCCGGTGTCGGCGCTGCGGGAGCCGCGCGTCAGGAGGGGTACTGTCACGAGTCCGACCGAGGGTGTTTCCCCTTCCCGGGCGGTTGGCGCTCGGCGGTCGTCGTCACCGGCCTATTAGCTGCCACTGATTGTTTTTCCTCTCCCTCCTTGTATGTTTAGTGGTAGCACCTGTTCATGATTAAATCAGCTAATTAGTTTGTCTTTATTAGACAGCCGGCCCGCCTGGTTGTTGTGCGGGATTATTGCAGTGTAACCTTCGGCTCTGTTGTTAGAAGTACGTGTTAGTGCCTGGTCGTTACGTTTTCTGTTGTACATTCTCATTCCCTGTGTTTGGGGCCGTTACTATTGTGAGCACCCTGGGATGCGTTGGCGCTATTAAAGACGCACAGCTTTGCACTCACTGTCTCCTGCGTTTGACTCCACACACCTACGACACCTGAAGTGTTACACTAGTGTATGAGCAAAATGATGTAAATGCCAAGAAAAACAGGGACAAAGTCACACTTTAGTAGACTTTCGGGTAAATTCAGCCAGCTTCTATGCCTGTGCGCTTCTAAAAATGTCACATTGCTCCACGAGGTGGGATAGCTGTATGGTTTTTGTGATTAGCTACCAGCTATAAAACAAAACGGAAGAAATACTTTGAAAATACCCACAACAGCATTTTTCTTGCTATAGAAAACAATTCGCACATGTGCACATACTTGACTTTTTCAGATCTCACACATCTATGTTTAGGCGCATATGCATGTAAAATGGTCGCACTGTAAAGCCCTGGGAGGGCCCGCTCAGTCTTAGCCCTCCCCCTTGTCCAGTGTCTTTCCTTCCTCCCCAGCCAAACGCTGCCAGCTACAGTACAGCCACGTTGTACTGTAATGTTCTGTCACTGTCCTGGGGGATGCTGCCATGACATACCTAATGTGCATTGTAATTGGGGACATGACTTTTCACGCATAGTGTGTGCTTGCTTCTGCACAGACACAGAAGCGTGTGCGCGCACCGACACACCTACACACAATTGATCCGGTATGTATATGCCTTCCCCTGTACCCACCCACCACAACCCTCCCCTCGTAAACGTTTTAGTGCTTTGTGCTGCTGCCGCAGCCGCTCTGTACTATGTGTGCCAAGCCATATTCACTCTACTGTATCTTTTCTATGGAGCAGCTGATGTTGTCATTGTGCAAAGGTGACTCTGTTTCATGAGATGATATTTGACCCCCCCTACTGTGCCTGAGTTGACCATCATCAGGACTCTGTTTTCTTTAGACCTTTCACCTCTGGGTGCTTTGTTGTAGAAACCGAGGCATGTTGCAGACAGCCAGTGTTGTATAATGGTTGTAATGGCTCAGCAACCTTCGCTGACCTCTTTCACACTTAGCTTAAGCTACAGCTGTGTAGTGGAAAACACAGTACTCTACGTGCTTGCGGATTTTCCCGATTTTCCCAAGAGAAGAACATTGTGTACCAGACTCGCTGATCTTCAGGGGCAGGCTAATCTTCTTAGCATGTTAGCATAGCGTTAGCCTACTGTAGGGTTTGTAGACCGTCTCTTAGACTATAGGTTGGTCTAGGACAGTAGGGCTAGTTTCATTGAACTGTGCTAGCGTTAGCGCCACTTTAGCGTCATCATGCGGTCGGGGTCAACCAGCCAAAGAACCCCTGTTCACCCCCTCTTGTTTTCCAGGGCCATAGCTCGTGTTTGTCTCTTCACTGACGTTGACCTTTTTACTCTGAATGTGTGTGTGTCTACATGCGTATGCCTTTGCCATTCCCTGCAGACATGTTACGAACGCAGCCCTCACCTAACCCCCTCTGCCCATCGAAGCTTTTCCATTATTCATTCAGCATCGGCTGTCAGATCCTCTTAAAGTCACTGGCTCCTGCGACTACATAACCTCCGACCTGCATTCTCCCTACGCGCGCGCACACACACACACACACACACACACACACACACACACACACACACACACACACACACACACACACACACACACACACACACGTGTCAGTGCAGCACAGGCACAAGAAGTGATCCATAATGTTTGCTTAGTGCGGCTCTCATCCTCTCTCCTAACAGATCAGATACAGTCCCTTAGGACTCAGCTTCTAAATGCACTTGAGATACACTGAAAGAAGGACACTGAAAGAAGGACACTGAAAGAAGGACACTGAAAGAAGGACACTGAAAGAAGGACAAACAGAAGTCTAAAAAAATAAATATAGGATGGATAAATGGATGTCAGAGAGAGATGTCTAACTAGATAGAGGCTTTAAAAAAAAGTACCCATCATTAGAGAGCCCTTTTGAAGGTCCCAGTATCCCCATCCACTCGTGAGTGTACATGCGTGTGTTTCTATTCCAGGGTTAGTCATCCATTCGATCACTCTGCAGGCTGACGGCACAAGGACGTTCAGTATGATCATCTTGTAGGGCTCCAACCATCCTCCGCAGCACTGACCTTTATATAGAACACATTACATGGGATTGCAAGGAGAGTGGGGCTGCCAGGGTTGGGTTATATATTTTTTCAAAGGCAAGTCAGCTAAGAACAAATTCTTATTTACAATGACGGCCTACGAACAGTGGGTTAACTGCCTTGTTCAGGGGCAGAACGACAGATTTTTACCTTGTTAGCTCGGTGGTTTTATCTTGCAACCTTTCGGTTACAAGTCCAACGCTCTAACCACTAGGCTACCTGCCGGGTTATACATGGTTGGGTTATACATGGTTGGGTTATACATGGTTGGGTTATACATGGTTGGGTTATACATGGTTGGGTTATACATGGTCAATTGAGGGAGAAGGAAGGAGTGGAGGGGAGGTGCATGTGAGCGTGTGCGTGCGTGGATAGTAAACGAAGGAAAATTCGGGCAAGTGGGGACGTTTTGCCGGTCCCCACAAGGAAATAGCTATTTTGGGGCTTAGGTTTAGAGTTCCAGGTAGAGTAAGGTTTAGTTTTGGGGCCAGGTTAAGGGTTAATGTTATAATTGCAAAATGGTTTTCTAATGATCAATTACCCTTTTTAAAATGATAAACTTGGATTAGCTAACACAACGTGCCATTGGAACACAGAAGTGATGGTTGCTGATAATGGGCCTCTGTACGCCTATTTAGATTACTCAGCCGTTTCCAGCTACAATAGTCATTTACAACATTAACAATGTCTACACTGCGATAGCGGAGGACCCTGCGTGGTACAGGGATTACGTGTGCTCAATTACACTTCTCCTGTCCGCAGAACACTGTTATGATGTGTGATTGCATGTGTTTGAAAATCCTGAACGGCTGTCACTGTGGCTTTGCTTTTGTGAGAATGAATCCGTGTACATATATTTTTAAGAGTGAATGCATGCGTGTTTTACAATTCTACACGGAGTTGATTTGTACGCATTGGTGAATATGTTTGTGCTAGTTTGCATTTGTATGGTAGTGTTTGTTTGAACTTCGCCTCGAAAAACTGACTGTTACATACTTGTTGGCATCTTTCTTGGTCCAAATGAAACAAGAGCCTTGTATAAGAAGTGTCCTACCACCAGATCTACCACGATAATGCCTACACATGACAAAATCATATGTGCTATTTTCCATTTCAATGCCTTGTTACCTTACGTAACATTCAATACATTGTCACCTCCAGGGTTGGGTAGGTTACTTTATAAATGTAATCCATAACAGTTTCTAGTGAACTGTCCAACATTTGTAATCAGTAACGCAATTTTTGGATTACATAAAACTCAGTAACGTAATCTGATTATTCCATTACTTTTAGATTACTTTCCCATTTAGAGTCATTCGAAGAACACAAAAATGTATGTTACCAATTGAAGGACATCTATTGCAGGATAAATCGACTTTATGGGTTGGTTATGTAGGCTTCTTCTAACCCATCGCTTTCTACTAGAGGTCGACCGATTATGATTTTTCAACGCCAATACCGATACGATTAATCGGACGATTTTTTAAAAATGTATTTTTAATAATAATAATGACAATTACAAAAATACTTAATGAACACTTATTTTAACTTAATATAATACATCAATATATTCAATTTAGCCTCAAGTAAATAATGAAACATGTTCAATTTGGTTTAAATCATGCAAAAACAAAGTGTTGGAGAAGAAAGTAAAAGTGCAATATGTTCCATGTAAAATATGTGCCATGTTAGAAGGCTAACGTTTCAGTTCCTTGCTCAGAACATATGAAAGCTGGTGGTTCCTTTTAACATGAGTCTTCAATATTCCCAGGTAAGAAGTTTGAGGTTGTAGTTATTATAGGAATTATAGGACTATTTCTCTCTATACCATATGTATTTTATTAACCTTTGACTATTAGATGTTCTTTATAGGCACTTTAGTATTGCCAGTGTAACAGTATAGCTTCTGTCCCTCTCCTCGCTCCTCCCTGGGCTCGAACCAGCAACACAACGACAACAGCCACCACATCAAAGCAGCGTTACCCATGCAGAGCAAGGGAAACAACCACCCAAAGGCTCAGAGCGAGTAGCGTGCGCTAACTAGCCAGCCATTTCACTTCGGTTACACCAGCCTCACCTCGGGAGTTGATAGGCTTGAAGTCATAAACAGCTTGACGCACAACAAAGAGCTGCTGGAAAAACGCACGAGAGTGCTGTTTGAATGAATGTTTACGCGCCTGCTTCTGCCTACCACCGCTCAGTCAGATTATATGCAACGCAGGACACTCTAGATAATATCTAGTAATATCATCAACCATGTGTAGTTAACTAGTGATTATGATTGATTGTTTTTTATAAGATAAGTTTAATGCTAGCTAGTAACTTACCTTGGCTTACTGCATTTGCTTAACAGGCAGTCTCCTTGTGGAGTGCAACGAGAGAGAGGCAGGTCGTTATTGCGTTGGACTAGTTAACTGTAAGGTTGCAAGATTGGATACCCCGAGCTGACAAGGTGAAACTGTCGTTCTGCCCCTGAACGAGGCAGTTAACCCACTGTTTCTAGGCCATAATTGAAAATAAGAATGTGTTGACTTGCCAAGTTAAATAAAGGTGTAACTTTTTTTTTTTAAATTGGCAAATCGGCGCCCAAAAACACAGATTTCCGATTGTTACGGCCCTTATTAATCGGCCGTTCTGATTAATCGGTTGACCTCTACTTTCTACTACATAGAACAATACTATTAAAATATTTATTTATATTAATAACCAAAGTCTATCAGAATTCCATTCATTCCAATAAATGTTATACCCCTTGATCTTCAAGAATAGGACTTGGAAATATGGAAGTATAGATTAGCCAAATTGTTTTACATGAGCATAACCCTAAAACAAAGGACTTATTTGCCAGCCCTACTCTGTTGTTTATGATTTTATTGTCATGGAGGACTGATTAGGCTCTAAAAATGAATGCCATATGCTGAATTTGCTATAGGCCTATTGTTAAACATTTTGTTGGTGACACTTTGATATCTTGATAATCCACAGATGAAGCAATAACAAAACGGTCGCCCCACCTCTGTTTTGGTAAAAAGCTGAGGGATGGTCCTGGAGAAATGTAACCACTCAGATTAATAGGCAGAGCTATGGATGCAAGGACAAACCATCCAATGGCAATGACACAACACACATACAGTCTGTGTAAGGGGTATTTGACCAAGAAGGAGAGTGATCGAGTGCTGCATCAGATGACCTGGCCTCCACAATCACCCGACCTCAATCCAATTGAGATTGTTTGGGAGGAGTTGGAACGCAGAGTGAAGGAAAAGCAGCCAACAAGTGTTCAAGACTGTTGGAAAAGCATTCCAGGTGAAGCTGGTTGAGAGAATGCCTAGAGTGTGCAAAGCTGTCAACAAGGCAAATGGTGACTACTTAGAGTCTCAAATATACATATATTTTGATTTGTTTAACACTTTTCTTGGTTACTATGTGATTCGATATGAGTTATTTCATAGTTTGTCTTCACTATTATTCAGCACTGTAGAAAATAGTAAAAATAAAGAAAACCCTTGAATGAGTAGGTGTGTATTAACTTTTGACTGAACTGTGTGTGTGTGTGTGTATAAAGAAAACCCTTGAATGAGTAGGTGTGTATTAACTTTTGACTGAACTGTGTGTGTGTGTGTGTATAAAGAAAACCCTTGAATGAGTAGGTGTGTATTAACTTTTGACTGAACTGTGTGTGTTTATAAAGAAACCCCTTGAATGAGTAGGTGTGTATTAACTTTTGACTGAACTGTGTGTGTGTGTATAAAGAAAACCCTTGAATGAGTAGGTGTGTATTAACTTTTGACTGAACTGTGTGTGTGTGTGTGTGTGTATAAAGAAACCCCTTGAATGAGTAGGTGTGTATTAACTTTTGACTGAACTGTGTGTGTGTGTATAAAGAAAACCCTTGAATGAGTAGGTGTGTATTAACTTTTGACTGGTACTGTGTGTGTGTGTGTGTGTGTGTATAAAGAAAACCGTTGAATGAGTAGGTGTGTATTAACTTTTGACTGGTACTGTGTGTGTGTATAAAGAAAACCCTTGAATGAGTAGGTGTGTATTAACTTTTGACTGGTACTGTGTGTGTGTGTGTGTGTATAAAGAAAACCCTTGAATGAGTAGGTGTGTCCAAACTTTTGACTGGTACTGTGTGTACGTACTGTATGTTGCGGACGTATGTACGTACACACAGTACCAGTCAAAAGTTTGGACACACCTACTCATTCAAGGGTTTTCTTTATTTTATATATATATAATTTATATGTCCAAAAATGGATGTTGCAACTACAGATTGCCCCTTTAAGTCGCAGGCTGTCCACTGGTTTCAAAAACAATGATTGATAGGCAGCTTAAACTTCTTGAATTCAACCATTATTGGGTTCAAATACACATTTAGATTTGTGAACAGCCATCCACAACAACCACAATCCGTACGTCACAAATATCTAAATGAGAGAACAACAGTGTGATTCACATCAATGCGCTATGTAGATAAGAATAATAAGTGATATCCATATCCATAGACTACACTGCTGTCATCCTTACCTCCAAGCGTTTATTCAAGTTGGATAATCTTTGGATGCCGACAGCAGTCGTACCATTGGAAGACCTAGTTTGGACTGTACAAAAGCCCATTCCTGCTCTTGTCCCGCGATCCATCAAACCCATTTTGTGTGAACTCATAGTGGTCTCTGACTTGTGGTCAGACTCGCTCATGTGGAACAAATTTAAACTGGTGCCTTTTTTCAATGCAGATTTGAATGTCATTGAGAAAACAACAGAAGTGTCAAAGATATTTTTTTCCGCAAACCTCCTTTCTGAATTTAAAAGTAATCCTCGGAATTAATCATATAGTTTTTCGAAAGTATCTGTATTCTGATTACAAGATTTTGCTGGGAACGTAACGGATTAGAGTTTCGACTCCATTTTGTTGATCCCTGCCTACAGACAGAAACTAAAACAAGAGGCTCCCACGCTGAGGTCTGTCCAACGCTGGTCCGACCAAGCTGACTCCACACTCCAAGACTGCTTCCATCACGTGGACTGGGATATGTTTCGTATTGCGTCAGTTAACAATATTGACGAATACGCTGATTCGGTGTGCGAGTTCATTAGAACGTGCGTTGAAGATGTCGTTCCCATAGCAACGATTAAAACATTCCCTAACCAGAAACCGTGGATTGATGGCAGCATTCGCGTGAAACTGAAAGCGCGAACCACTGCTTTTAATCAGGGCAAGGTGTCTGGTAACATGACCGAATACAAACAGTGCAGCTATTCCCTCCGCAAGGCTATCAAACAAGCTAAGCGTCAGTACAGAGACAAAGTAGAATCTCAATTCAACGGCTCAGACACAAGAGGCATGTGGCAGGGTCTACAGTCAATCACGGACTTCAGGAAGAAATCCAGCCCCGTCACGGACCAGGATGTCTTGCTCCCAGGCAGACTAAATAACTTTTTTGCCCGCTTCGAGGACAATACAATGCCACTGACACGGCCTGCAACGAAAAAATGCGGTCTCTCCTTCACTGCAGCCGAGGTGAGTAAGACATTTAAACGTGTTAACCCTCGCAAGGCTACAGGCCCAGACGGCATCCCCAGCCACGCCCTCAGAGCATGCGCAGACCAGCTGGCCGGTGTGTTTACGGACATATTCAATCAATCCCTATACCAGTCTGCTATTCCCACATGCTTCAAGAGGGCCACCATTGTTCCTGTTCCCACTCACTTCCGTCATCATGAAGTGCTTTGAGAGACTAGTCAAGGACCATATCACCTCCACCCTACCTGACACCCTAGACCCACTCCAATTTGCTTACCGCCCAAATAGGTCCACAGATGATGCAATCTCAACCACACTGCACACTGCCCTAACCCATCTGGACAAGAGGAATACCTATGTGAGAATGCTGTTCATCGACTACAGCTCGGCATTCAACACCATAATACCCTCCAAGCTCGTCATCAAGCTCGAGACCCTGGGTCTCGACCCCGCCCTGTGCAACTGGGTACTGGACTTCCTGACGGGCCGCCCCCAGGTGGTGAGGGTAGGCAACAGAGACTGCTCTTCTCTGTATCACGGAGGCGCTCCGCACCGCTAAAGCTAACTCTCCTCTGCTCTCATCCTTCTAGACCTATCGGCTGCCTTCGATACTGTGAACCATCAGATCCTCCTCTCCACCCTCTCCGAGTTGGGCATCTCCGGCGCGGCCCACGCTTGGATTGCGTCCTACCTGACAGGTCGCTCCTACCAGGTGGCGTGGCGAGAATCTGTCTCCTCACCACGCGCTCTCACCACTGGTGTCCCCCAGGGCTCTGTTCTAGGCCCTCTCCTATTCTCGCTATACACCAAGTCACTTGGCTCTGTCATAACCTCACATGGTCTCTCCTATCATTGCTATGCAGACGACACACAATTAATCTTCTCCTTTCCCCCTTCTGATGACCAGGCGGCGAATCGCATCTCTGCATGTCTGGCAGACATATCAGTGTGGATGACGGATCACCACCTCAAGCTGAACCTCGGCAAGACGGAGCTGCTCTTCCTCCCAGGGAAGGACTGCCCGTTCCATGATCTCGCCATCACGGTTGACAACTCCATTGTGTTCTCCTCCCAGAGCGCTAAGAACCTTGGCGTGATCCTGGACAACACCCTGTCGTTCTCAACTAACATCAAGGCGGTGGCCCGTTCCTGTAGGTTCATGCTCTACAACATCCGCAGAGTACGACCCTGCCTCACACAGGAACCGGCGCAGGTCATAATCCAGGCACTTGTCATCTCCCGTCTGGATTACTGCAACTCTCTGTTGGCTGGGCTCCCTGCCTGTGCCATTAAACCCCTACAACTCATCCAGAACGCCGCATCCCGTCTGGTGTTCAACCTTCCCAAGTTCTCTCACGTCACCCCGCTCCTCCGCTCTCTCCACTGGCTTCCAGTTGAAGCTCGCATCCGCTACAAGACCATGGTGCTTGCCTACGGAGCTGTGAGGGGAACGGCACCTCAGTACCTCCAGGCTCTGATCAGGCCCTACACCCAAACAAGGGCACTGCGTTCATCCACCTCTGGCCTGCTCGCCTCCCTACCACTGAGGAAGTACAGTTCCCGCTCAGCCCAGTCAAAACTGTTCGCTGCTCTGGCCCCCCAATGGTGGAACAAACTCCCTCACGATGCCAGGACAGCGGAGTCAATCACCACCTTCCGGAGACACCTGAAACCCCACCTCTTTAAGGAATACCTAGGATAGGATAAGTAATCCTTCTCACCCCCCTTTAAGATTTAGATGCACTATTGTAAAGTGACTGTTCTACTGGATGTCATAAGGTGAATGCACCAATTTGTAAGTCGCTCTGGATAAGAGCGTCTGCTAAATGACTTAAATGTAAAACAACATCTCCTCCCCGCTGATCCTCAACACTGGGGCCCCACAAGGGTGCGTTCTGAGCCCTCTCCTGTACTCCTTGTTCACCCACGACTGCGTGGCCACGCACGCCTCCAACTCAATCATCAAGTTTGCGGACGACACAACATTGGTAGGCTTGATTACCAACCGACGAGGCGGCCTACAGGGAGGAGGTGAGGGCCCTCGGAGTGTGGTGTCAGGAAAATAACCTCACACTCAACGTCAACAAAACTAAGGAGATGATTGTGGACTTCAGGAAACAGCAGAGGGAACACCTCCCTATCCACATCGATGGAACAGTAGTGGAGAGGGTAGCAAGTTTTAAGTTCCTCGGCATACACATCACAGACAAACTGAATTGGTCCACTCACACAGACAGCATCGTGAAGTGTCAACCTCAGGAGGCTGAAGAAATTCGGCTTGTCACCAAAAGCACTCACAAACTTCTACAGATGCACAATCAAGAGCATCCTGGCGGGCTGTATCACCGCCTGGTACGGCAACTGCTCCGCCCTCAACCGTAAGGCTCTCCAGAGGGTAGTGAGGTCTGCACAACGCATCACCGGGGGCAAACTACCTGCCCTCCAGGACACGTACACCACCCGATGTTACAGGAAGGCCATAAAGATCATCAAGGACAACAACCACCCGAGCCACTGCCTGTTCACCCCGCTATCATCCAGAAGGCGAGGTCAGTACAGGTGCATCAAAGCTGGGACCGAGAGACTGAAAAACAGCTTCTATCTCAAGGCCATCAGACTGTTAAACAGCCACCACTAACATTGAGTGGCTGCTGCCAACACACTGACACTGACTCAACTCCAGCCACTTTAATAATGGGAATTGATGGGAAATGATGTAAATATATCACTAGCCACTTTAAACAATGCTACCTTATATAATGTTACTTACCCTACATTATTCATCTCATATGCATACGTATATACTGTACTCTATATCATCGACTGCATCCTTATGTAATACATGTATCACTAGCCACTTTAACTATGCCACTTTGTTTACATACTCATCTCATATGTATATACTGTACTCGATACCATCTACTGTATCTTGCCTATGCTGCTCTGTACCATCACTCATTCATATATCCTTATGTACATATTCTTTATCCCCTTACACTGTGTATAAGACAGTAGTTTTGGAATTGTTAGTTAGATTACTTGTTGGTTATTACTGCATTGTCGGAACTAGAAGCACAAGCATTTCGCTACACTCGCATTAACATTTGCTAACCATGTGTATGTGACAAATAAAATTAGATTTGATTTACCCTTTTATGGTAATCCCTTACATGTAATGTATTACATGTAATCTGTTATTCCCCAACCCTGGTCGCCTTTAAGTGAACTGTGGACCAATCTCTCTCCCAGGTTTCCACGTATCGACAGACAGAGAATGTAACGGAGATCTCTTGAATACAGTGAGAGCAGCTAGATGTGAGAAATACGTATTTCTGTACAAGGGGTCAGTTGTAAGGTCGTTTAGTTTATGGCTTAAAATGGCCGGCTTAGGTGACGTAAGCTCCAGATGGCTTGGTGATAGAATACATAGCAATTGACCCATTTTCAGCCTCCAACCTTTCCTCTGATCTCGGTCGGCACGTTGTGGATACACAACCTATAGCTAAGCTACCATATCTAAATATGCAGCGAGCATGCATTTCCATGATTATGCTGTGTTTTAAGCCTGGTTAGATGATTTACTCTGATGTTTTGACATGTGAAACAGACCAATATGGAACTGTACCTCAGCTATTATGTAGCCTATGTCCTCTCAATATGGCTCTAAACAGTAAAACAGGTGGGTAGTACAAGTGAGGTTTTAAAAGTGAAATAAAACAGCTCCCTTGGGTTTTTAAAGCTCTTTCGTTATTGCAATACGCCCCTCGTGCAGAGCCCTCTGCTTTTAAGTGTGGGTGGGTGGTAGGTATCCGGCTTCCCAGGGATATGACAGGGAGAGCACTTTGTAGAGCCCATAAAGCCATGCTCTCAGCCTGATGAAGAGACAGACACAAACCAGGGGCACTGCACCATATAAACCATGTCTGGGAGATGGACTTAAACAAATGTGTGCTACATTTATTTTATTTATTTATTTAACCACGTAGGCCAGTTGAGAACAAGTTCTCATTTACAACTGCGACCTGGCCAACTTAGTTTTACTTGCATTTAAAAGCAGTTGAAGGCCTCAAAGGAGTGTTGTATGGCATTGAAGCTCATTTGGAGGTTTGTTAGCACAGTGACCAAAGAAGGGCCAGTTGTATACAGAATGGTGTCGTCTGTGTTGAGGTGGATCAGAGAATCACCAGCAGCAAGAGCAACATCATTGATATATACAGAGAAGAGTCGGCCCGAGAATTGAACCCTGTGTCATCCCCATAGAGACTACCAGAGGTCCGGACAACAGACCCTCCGATTTGACACACTGAACGCTATCTGAGAAGTAGTTGTTGAACCAGGTGAGAAACCAAGGCTATTGTGTCTGCCGATGAGAATGCTGTGATTGACAGAGTCGAAAGCCTTGGCCAGGTCGATGAAGACGGCTGCACAGTACTGTCTTTTATCGATGGCGGTTATGATATCGTTTAGGACCTTGAGCGTTGCTGAGGTGCACCCATGACCAGCTCGGAAACCAGATTGCATAAAGGAGAAGGTACGGTGGGATTCGTTTGATGGATGGATATAGGTCTGTAACAGTTTGGGTCTAGAGTGTCTCCCCTTTGAAGAGAGGGAAGACCGCGGCAGCTTTCCAATCTTCAGGCATCTCAGACGATACGAAAGAGAGGTTGCATAGGCTCGTAATAGGGTTTGCAACAATTTCAGCGGATCATTTTAGAAAGAGAGTGTCCAGATTGTCTAGCCCAGCTGATTTGTAGGGATCCAGATTTTGTAGCACTTTCAGAACATCAGTTGTATGGATTTGGGTGAAGGAGAAGCGGGAGGGGGGGCTTGGGCAAGTTGCTGCAGGGGGTGCTGAGATGTTGGCCGGGGTAGGGGTAGCCAGGTGGAAAGCATGGTCAGCCGTAGAAAAATGCTTATTGAAGTTATCGATTATCGTAGATTTATTGGTGGTGACAGTGTTACCTATCCTCAGTGCAGTGGGCAGCTGGGAGGAGGTGCTCTTATTCTCCATGGACTTCAGTGTCCCAAATCTTTTTGGAATTAGTGCTACAGGATGCACATTTCTGTTTGTTTGAAAATGCAAGCCTTATCTTTCCTAACTGACTGAGTATATTGGTTCCTGACTTCCATGAAAGTTGCATATCGCAGGGGTTATTCGATATTCTTCATCAGATGACACTCCCGGGGCAACATGTTACACAATACATGTATGTTTTGTTCGATCAAGTTCATATTTATATCCAAAAACATCATGTGAATTTGCACAGAGCCACATCAAATACTCATAAACATTAATAAAAGATACAAGTGTTGTTCACAGATTTAAAGATATACTTCTCCTTATTGCAACCGCTGTGTCAGATTTAAAAAAAAAACTTGATGGAAAAGGCAAACCATACAATAATCTGAGTACGGCGCTCAGACGACATACACAACACAAAAATATATCCGCCATGTTGGAGTCAACATAAGTCAGAAATAGCATTCTAAATATTCACTTACCTTTGATGATCTTCGTCAGAATGCACTCCCAGGAATCCCAGTTCCACAATAAATGTTTGATTTGTTCCATAAAGTCCATCATTTATGTCCAAATTCCTGCTTTTATTAGGGCGTTTAGAAAACAAATCGAAACTCACGGAGGCGTGGGCAAGTCCAGCGGAAATGTCGGACGAAAATTCCCCAAAAATTATATTACTGGTCGTAGAAATAAATCAAACGATGTATAGAATCAATCTTTAGGATGTTTTTATCATAAATGTTCAATAATGTCCCAACCGGAGAATTCATTTGTCAGTAGAAAAGCAATGGAACGAGAGGTAACTTTCTCATGACCGCACGTCACGAGACTGAGGCTGCTGGCAGACCTCTGACTCATTCCCCTCTCATTCAGCCCCCCTTCAGAGTAGAAGCCTGAAACAATGTTCTAAAGACTGTTGACATCTAGTGGAAGCCTTAGGAAGTGCAAGATGACCCATATCCCACTGTATATTCAATAGGGGCTGAGTTGAAAACCTACAAAACCTACAAATTTCCCACTTCCTGGTTGGATTTTTTTCTCAGGTTTTTGCCTGCCATATGAGTTCTGTTAAACTCACAGACATCATTCAAACAGTTTTAGAAACTTCAGAGTGTTTTCTATCCAATAATACTAATACTATGCATATAATAGCATATGGGACTGAGTAGGAGGCAGTTTACTCTGGGCATGCTTTTCATCCAAACGTGAAAATGCTGCCCCCTATCCATAAGAAGTTTTAACATTCATGAAACCAAGGCTTTTACTGTTACAGAAGTCAACAAATGAGAGCACCTGGGGAATGGGAGTGGAGCTAGGGGCTGCAGGGCCTGGGTTAACTTCTACATCACCAGAGGAACAGAGGAGGAGTAGGATGAGGGTACGTCTAAAGGAGCAGATTTCTGGGCGTGGAAGAATAGATTCAAGGCATAATGTACAGACAAGGGTATGATGTGAATACAGTGGAGGTAAACCTAGGCATTGAGTGATGATGAGAGTGGTTTTGTCTCTGGAGGCACCATTTAAGCCAGGTGAGGTCAGCGCATGTGTGGAGGGTGGAACAAAAGGGCTAGCTGAGGCGTATTGAGCAGGGCTGGAGGCTTTACAGTGAAATAAGACAATAATCACTAACCAAAACAGCAATAGACAAGGCATATTGACATTAGGGAGAGGCATGTGTAGCCGAGTGATCATACATGACAAAAAGTATGTGGATACCTGCTCATCGAACATCTCATTCCAAAATCATGGGCATTTACATGGAGTTGGTCCCCCCATTACTGCTATAACAGCCTCCACTCTTCTGGGAGGCTCCCCACTAGATGTTGGAACATTTCTGCAGGGACTTGCTGCGGGGCACTGATGTTGGGCGATTAGGCCTGGCTCACAGTCGCCATTCCAATTCATCCCGAAGGTGTTCAATGAGGTTGAGGTCAAGGCTCTGTGCAGGGCAGTCAAGTTCTTCCACACCAATCTCAGCAAACCATTGCTGTATGGACCTCGCTTTTTGCACGATGGCATTGTCATGCTGAAACTGGAAATGGCCTTCCCCAAACTGTTGCCACAAAGTTGGAAGCACATAATATTCTAGAATATCATTGTATGCTGTAGCGTTAAGATTTCCCTTCACTGGAACTGTGGGGCTTAGTCCGAACCATGAAAACAGGCTCAGATCATTTTCCCTCCCCCACCAAACTTTACAGTTGGCACTATGCATTCTGGCAGGTAGTGTTTTCCTGGCATCCACCAAACCCAGATTAGTCCGTTGTACTGCTAGATGGTGAAGTGTGATTCATCACTCCAGGGAACACGTTTCCACTGCTCCAGAGTCTAATGGAGGCGAGCTTTACACCATAGAAACCCATTTCATGAAGCTCCCACGAACAGTTCTTGTGCTAACGTTGCTTCCAGAGGCAGTTTGGAACTCAGTAGTGGGTGTTGCAACCGAGGACAGACGATTTTTATGTGCTACGCGCTTTAGCACTCGGCGGTCCCGTTCTATGAGCTTGTGTGGCCTACCACTTTGCAGCTGAGCCGTTATTGCTCCTAGACGTTTACATTTCACAATAACAGCCCTTACAGTTGACTGGGGCAGCTCTAGCAGGGAAGATAATAGAACAACTCATTTGTTGGAAAGATGGCATCCTATGATTGTGCCACGTTGAAAGTCACTGAGCTTTTCAGTAAGGCCATTCTACTGACAGTGTTTGTCTATGGAGATTGCATGTTTGTGTGCTCGATTTTATAACCCTGTCAGCAACGGGTGTGGCCGAAATAGCCGAATCCACTCATTTGAAGGGGTGTCCATGTACTTTTGTTTATATAGTAGAAATCCACACGCAACCCCACTTTTATACAAAAAGTCAGGCTTCGCTGAATAGACCTACAGGTGTGATTGAAGAATGAAGCAGGTGTTAAACATGGGCTTTGCTACACTGAAAGCAGCAGTTGACGACTTAATTGTCTACACTTCAATAAAATCGGTATCCCTATTTCGATATCTTTAGTAATACCAGTATTATGACATTAGCTTTTATAACCTTCAATCTGTCTTTTTTTTCTTTCTTTGACCAGAATGAGTCTCTCTCTCCCACCTATTGTTCCTGCAGTGAGGTTTCAACATCTTCATCGAATGTTTTCATAATTTATCTGCAGATAATTGCCAAAAAACAGTAGTAGCCTACCAGAATGGAAATTAGAGCGCCAAATGTACCGTCGTCAACCAAATAACATTGAATAGCCTATGCAACCCGACTCCGTGGCTGGCTATATAGGCAGATGAAACAAGCGAAAGCATTGAATGTGGCACAAACAACGTATCAAATGGATTTCAACTCATCGTTACCACCTTCCTTACATGAGACATGTAGATTCACTCACAGGAGACTATAAAGAAGCATCATGCGCTACCTCCTCCGCAGCCAACCACAGCACACACAAATAACACAGGTAGCGAGAGGCGGAACAGACTGACAAACCAGCAGTGCTTCCCTGTCATCGCTTGCTTTGTGACTGACAGGCGCCTATCTTATCGATAGAAGACGCATATCTTCATTCAAGAGGGAGAAGGCTATATTGACTTTTCTGACACACGTCTCACCAAGGAGGATGGAGGTGTGGGGTTTGGTGGAAAGGATTGCTCAAGGAAGCATTATACACATGAATCACGCATGTCAATGAGACATTTTATTTCAACAGATTCTTCCCCCTTGCATGATTCATGTGTATAATGCTGAGAGGGAGTAAGGTGGTTGTGTGAACCCGTTAAGGTTCCTCAGACCGTTGCTCCGTGTGTAACACACCGGACTCATGACAGGGTCATTAGGGTCAAAATATGTCATAGAAATGTCATCAAACTTTTTCCCAGATTTATACAGAGGCCTCCTGTAGCTAGACACGTTCCAGTTACCTGGCTGTAGCTAGACATGTTCCAGTTACCTGGCTGTAGCTAGACATGTTCCAGTTACCTGGCTGTAGCTAGACATGATCCAGTTACCTGGCTGTAGCTTGACATGTTCCAGTTACCTGGCTGTTGCTAGACATGTTCCAGTTACCTGGCTGTAGCTTGACATGTTCCAGTTACCTGGCTGTAGCTAGACATGTTCCAGTTACCTGGCTGTAGCTTGACATGTTCCAGTTACCTGGCTGTAGCTTGACATGTTCCAGTTACCTGGCTGTAGCTTGACATGTTCCAGTTACCTGGCTGTAGCTAGACATGTTCCAGTTACCTGGCTGTAGCTAGACATGTTCCAGTTACCTGGCTGTAGCTTGACATGTTCCAGTTACCTGGCTGTAGCTAGACATGTTCCAGTTACCTGGCTGTTGCTAGACATGTTCCAGTTACCTGGCTGTAGCTAGACATGTTCCAGTTATCTGGCTGTAGCTTGACATGTTCCAGTTACCTGGCTGTAGCTAGACATGTTCCAGTTACCTGGCTGGCTGTAGCTAGACATGTTCCAGTTACCTGGCTGTAGCTAGACATGTTCCAGTTACCTGGCTGTAGCTAGACATGTTCCAGTTACCTGGCTGTAGCTAGAGACGAGAGTTGTCTGAGTAATGGACTAGAATAGGTAGTCTTACAGTATATTGTGTTTGTCTAATGTTGGTAAAACAATGGGTTTTCTTGCATGACATTCTGACATTACATGGTGTAGAGAGACTCAGTTTAATATAATGTGTGTGTGTGTGTGTGTGTGTGTGTGTGTGTGTGTGTGTGTGTGTGTGTGTGTGTGTGTGTGTGTGTGTGTGTGTGTGTGTGTGTGTGTGTGTGCGTGTGCGCGTGCGCGTGTTGTTCAAACCTGCTGTATGGTTTTGATGTGTGTGTGTTTTCACGTGTATCAGTGTCTCTTCCAATCTAATTTTATTGGTCATATACACGTGTTTAGCAGATGTTATTGCGGATGTAGCGAAATGCTTGTGTTTATCGCTCCAACGGTGCAGTAATATCTAACAATTCCACAACAATACACACAAATCCGAAGTTAAGGAATGGAATTAAGTATATCTAAATATATCGACGAGCAATGTCAGAGCGGCATAGACTAAAGATACAGTAGAATAGCATAAAATACGGTATATAAATATGAGATTAGTAATGCAAGATATGTGAACATTATTAAAGTGACCAGTGTTCCATTTATTAAAGTGGCCAGTGATTTCAAGTCTATGTATGTAGGCAGCAGCCTCTAATGTGCTAGTGATGGCTATTTATCAGTCTGATGGCTGTTAGAAGCTGTTTTTCAGCTTCTCGGTCCCAGCTTTGATACACCTGTACTGACCTCGCCTTCTGGATGAAAGTGGGGTGAACAGTTGTTGTCCTTGATTATCCTTTTGTCCTTCCTGTGACATCGGGTGTCATGGAGGGCAGGTAGCATGCCCCCGGTGATGCGTTGGGCAGACCGCACCACCCTCTGGTGAGCCCTGCGGTTGCGGGCGGTGCAGTTGTCGTACCAGGTGGTGATGTAAAAGCTTGTGAGAGTTTTGCGTACGAAGACAAATTTCTTCAGCTTCCTGAGGTTGAAGAGGTGCCGTTGTGCCTTCGCCACACTGTATGTGGGGCTGGACCATTTCAGTTTGTCAGTGATGTGTACGCCGAGGAACGCTTTCCACCTTCTCCACTCCAACCGTCGATGTGGATAGCGGCGTGCTCCCTCTGTTGTTCCCTGAAGTCCACAATCATCTCCATTGTTTTGTTGATGTTGAGTTAGAGGTTGTTTTCCTGGCACCACACTCCCAGGGCCCTCACCTCCTCCCTGTAGGCTGTCTTTGTCATTGTTGGTAATCAAGCCTACTACTGTTGTGTCGTCTGCAAACTTGATGATTGAGTTGGAGGCGTGCGTGGCCACGCAGTCATGGGTGACCAGGGAGTACAGGAGGGGCCCCAGTGTTGAGGATCAGTGAAGTGGAGGTGTTGTTTCCTACCTTCACCTCCTGGGAGCAGCCCGTCAGGAAGTCCAGGACCTAGTTGCACAGGGCGGTGTTCAGAACCAGGGCCTCAAGCTTAATTATGAGCTTGGAGGGTACTATGGTGTTGAATGCTGCGCTATAGTCAAACAGTATTCTTACATAGGTATTCCTCTTGTGCAGATGGGATAGGGCAGTGTGCAGTGCGATGGCAATTGCATCATCTGTGGATCTATTGGGTAGGTAAGCAAATTGAAGTGGGTCTGAAGTGGGTCTCAAAGCACTTCATGATGACAGAAGTGAGTGCTACGGGGCGGTAGTCATTTAGTTCATTTACCTTTGATTTCTTGGGTACAAGAACAATGGTAGCCATCTTGAAGCATGTGGGGACAGCGGACTGGGATAGGGATTGATTGAATATGTCCGTAAACACTCCAGCCAGCTGGTCTGTGCATGCTCTGAGGACGTTGCTAGGGATGCCGTCTGGGCCGGCAGCCTTGTGATGGTTAACAGTCTTAAATGTCTTACTCACGTCGGCTACGGAGAAGGAGAGCCCACAGTCCTTGATAGCGGGCCAAGGACTAACACACCTTGGACTGTGAGTACACACTGACACAAAAACCTCCCATGTGTTTAATATAACTGGGCTTTAGGAAAGACCTCGGGGACTAACAACAGTCATAATTAGCAACGTTTTCTTTTGATTCATGTTCATTTATTTCTCGGACATTTCCCCAGGGTTTTCACTCCAGCCTTGATAATGAGTGTGTGTATTGGTAGAGCTATCACATACCCACACATTCTGTTCATGGCTTTTAATGCTCCATAAGATAATTAAGCTGAAATGGTTGTTTTTGTACCATTTCAGATGAGACATTTCCAGTAATTAGCTTCACGGAGATGCATTTCTTTCCCCATGCTTTTAAATAAAGAGGGGAAATATGTTGGCATCTTAAAATAATGAACTCTTTCTCTCTCTCCCTCTCTTTCTGTCTTTCTCTCTGTCTGTCTGTGTGTCTCATCTGTCTGTCTCTCTCTCTCTGTGTCTCTGTCTCTCTGTGTCTCACTTGTGAGGGATGAAATGTAATGTTTTTGAAACTTATTTTTGTTATGTATGACATTGTCCCAAAGTGTTTTTTAAATTCTAAATTATCTCACTCTCTTTCTCTCTAGGTGAAGATTGAGGGCCACTAAAAGAGACACTGAACGGTTGGGGGTATACCAGAGCTGACTCTTGCATAGGCACCATGTCTCTACACATTCCCCATCTCTGGAACCGACTCCACAGTGGAAGACTCATTATAAAATCCTTGTGAATCTTCCTAACCACTATCCTGTACCTCCCCTCTCAATCAGTCGGTAACAGGCGGCCATTTTGGGATTTCCACAACTGTAGTTTCCTAATTGAGGGCATTTCTCCAAAGTCACCACGCCACTGGAATACCCCACACGTCCATCACCTGTATGGGCACTAGAACCACTCCGTAAGCCACACTGACTCCGTTCTGTATTGCCACAATATCGTTATTTTGGTGTCGTCATCGGTGGAGGTGGATTGAGCCAAAATGGCTGGGAAGAGCAACCCGATCCCGGGCCCTCACCTCAACGGCTTCCCCATGCCCCACTACTCATACTTCTTCCCCCACATGCTGGGGGGGCTCTCGCCCCCCGCCCTGCCCGGCTTGTCCCTCAGTGGCTACAGCACGCCATCGCCAGCCAGTAAGTACCCCTACTGTACGTCCTTTAAACCTTCTCTCTGCTGTTTCATTGGACTGTGTGGTGTATTGTTAGTGCTCACTAAAGCACATGTGTTTTGGCTGCATTGTTGACTGGTTTACCTCAGAATATTAGCCTATTTCTGGAATAGCCAACTCCTTTGTTGCTGCCATGAAACAGGCTGACACTCAAGGTATCATTGCCTGTTGCAGTATTTTGAGTCTGAGCATTTAGTTCCAAACAGCCTACCACTATAGTTATTGTAGAGACTGCGTTTGAAAGGTCTTGTATAAATGAACAGAGTTTTGCATTGTGTGGCTCTGAGCTGTTCTGCTCCTCAGAAAAGTGGGTCTATATTAGCAGATAAAATGTCTCTGTGTTGCTGTGCTGATGGCGGGAATGGAATGCTATAGTGGCGGTGTTACCGGCCTCCTGCAGTTGTTGGCATATTTGCCTCAACAATTTAGCTTAGCTATTTATTGATTAACGGAAGGTTGGATGTTGGAGAGAGCTTTCATCTTGTCCTGGTTAGATCATGCCCATCTGATATACTGTCTGTGTGATGGTAAACCGAGCATAACACACACACACTGAATACTGCCTAGATCAAATGGGACAGGAGGGCAAGGTAATCAACCTGACATCTCAAAATGGACACACCTCTAAAGCGGATCTTATCTAGCCTATGTAAAATGACTACAGGTTGCTATAGGATACGTAGTCTCCAATCTCCGGCCAGCCAGGTGGTTTGGGGTCAGTGTATTGACTTTCCATCTGGGCGTATTAGCATGGTGTTCATTGGGATTAGCATGGTGTTCATTGGGATTAGCATGGTGTTCATTGGGATTAGCATGGTGTTCATAGGGATTAGCATGGTGTTCATAGGGATTAGCATGGTGTTCATTGGGATTAGCATAGTGTTCATTGGTAAAAGCATGGTGTTCTTTGGGATTAGCATGGTGTTCATTGGGAAAAGCATGGTGTTCATTGGGAAAAACATGGTGTTCATTGGGATTAGCATGGTGTTCATTGGGAATAGCATGGTGTTCATTGGGAATAGCAACAGGAGGAGCTGTGAAAAGCAGTCAGTTGTATCCACTTCCCCATTATTTCTAATTTGAGTTGTGTCTGTATCAATTTGAATAAGGAACATTCTGATGGTAGTGGTACATTGCATAGTGTGTGGGTGTGGGGGGGCACTGCATTGCTGTCTGTGGTGTGTGTGTCTTGTCGGGACACGCTCCCAGTGTTTGGCGAGAGGGCGGCAGGGTTCCTTCCCTTTTGCAGGACAAACATTTCCTGTCAGTAAACACTGGGGAGCTAGCCAGGGACACTGACCACCTCTTCCTACTCACTCAGTCACTCAGTCACTAGGAAGAGTAGCTTCTGCTAAAGCTAATGGGGATCAAAATAAACACACTAATGCTACGAGACAGCGAAGCAGTGTACACGCACTCACACACGAACACTCATTGACGTAATAGTTTGATTTTCCTCCTTGCGTGATTTATGTTTGTAATGCTTACTTGAGTAATCCTTTTTACCAAATGCCACATATCCTTCCTCTGTTGGTGAGAGGGAGAGACGTGGTTGTGCGTACGCGTTGTCAAGGTTTCTCCATCTGTGTTAACACCCCTGACTCATAGCGGAGTAATTACGGTCAAAATATGATGTCATAAACATTTCATAAAACTGTGTCCATGAATTATACAGAGGCCTCCTGTAGCTAGACATGTCCCTGTGTAGCTGGATGTAGCTAGACATGTTCCTGTGTAGCTGGCTGTAGCTAGACATGTTCTTGTGTACCTGGCTGTAGCTAGACTTGTTCCTGTGTACCTGGCTGTAGCTAGACATGTTCCTGTGTAGCTGGCTGTAGCTAGACATGTTCCTGTGTAGCTGGCTGTAGCTAGACATGTTCCTGTGTAGCTGGCTGTAGCTAGACATGTTCCTGTGTAGCTGGCTGTAGCTAGACATGTTCCTGTGTAGCTGGCTGTAGCTAGACATGTTCCTGTGTAGCTGGCTGTAGCTAGACATGTTCATGTGTACCTGGCTGTAGCTAGACATGTTCCTGTGTACCTGGCTGTATCTAGACATGTTCCTGTGCACCTGGCTGTAGCTAGACATGTTCCTGTGCACCTGGCTGTAGCTAGACTTGTTCCTGTGTACCTGGCTGTAGCTAGACATGTTCCTGTGTAGCTGGCTGTAGCTAGACATGTTCCTGTGTAGCTGGCTGTAGCTAGACATGTTCCTGTGTAGCTGGCTGTAGCTAGACATGTTCCTGTGTAGCTGGCTGTAGCTAGACATGTTCCTGTGTAGCTGGCTGTAGCTAGACATGTTCATGTGTACCTGGCTGTAGCTAGACATGTTCCTGTGTACCTGGCTGTATCTAGACATGTTCCTGTGCACCTGGCTGTAGCTAGACATGTTCCTGTGTACCTGGCTGTAGCTAGACATGTTCCTGTGTACCTGACTGTAGCTAGACATGTTCCTGTGTAGCTGGCTGTAGCTAGAGAGAAACACACACACACACAAGGAATGGGCTGGAATATATAGTGTGTTGTATTTTGTTGGTAAAACAATTGCTATTCTGAAATTACATTGTATGTGTGTTTTGCATTCATTTTTTCATTTTTTTTATTCGCCTATGTTTTTAGTTTAGACCCTGTTATAATACAAGTTACATTTCCACTTTCAAATGGATCCACAAATATGGTTGGAGGTCCATGTAACGGATGTGAAACGGCTAGCTTAGTTAGTGGTGCGCGCTAAATAGCGTTTCAATTGGTGACGTCACTTGCTCTGAGACCTTGAAGTAGTAGTTCCCCTTGCTCTGCAAGGGCCGCGGCTTTTGTGGAGCGATGGGTAACGATGCTTCGAGGGTGACTGTTATTGATGTGTGCAGAGGGTCCCTGGTTCGCGCCCGGGTATGGGCGAGGGGACGGTCTAAATTTCTACTGTTACATCCACACATCAGAAAAAGTTTACTTGAATGGGAATATCTTCTGTATTAAATGTGAATCCTCCATAGGAAACCTTTTGAACTCATAGAAATGTAGATAATAGAATAGACATGACCATTTAAGTTGACGGTGGGTGGCTTGGCGGCCATCTGTGTGGTAGTAAAGTTGAAATTTCAATAAAAAAAAAAATCTATGGTGTTCCAGCTAAATTGATGTGGTCTGAAGGAATAGATCCTTTCTAGGATTTAAAATGACACCCACTCTGTATTCAAGAGCATGTTGTGCCCGCAGTCGGGTGAGACAACACAAAGACCTGAGATGACGTAAAGTAGGGTGTAAACTACAACATATGTGATTATGAAAAAAAAGAGCTTATGCATTTTTAAATTATGTAAACTGTTATAAAAACCAACATTTTTTTAAATTAAGTTGTTTCACAACCCTGTTTGTACGCTTTTAAATGATATCAAACTCAACTGTTTATCTTTTCCAGTGATGAAGACTGATGGCTCTCATGGTATGGTGGGGTATGCAACAAGGGTCAACTTTCGCACCTTTTGTCTCCTGAACATTTTTGCATTCTGGTCCAAAAAGTCCATTTCTGAACACTTTTTCCACAGGCAAACATGTATAAAAAGTTGTATTTAAATCAAAAGGGATGCTGTCAAAAATGTATCAAATTGAAATGGATTTACCCTTTTGGTTTCGCGTTCATTGATGTCTCTGTGACTTTCCCCAGGGTTTTCACTCTGCCTAGATAATGAGTATTATTTTATTTTGATTAGTAGAACTATCATACCCACGCATGCTGTCCATTTGCTTTTAAAGGGCAGTTCCACCAGAATGAACATTTGGGATGTTATTATGGACTGTTTCATGAAGTCCTACACATTTTCAGTCTCATTTTGACTGTTTTGTCCCGGACAAAATGGGAGAGTGCTGCTCTATGACATAGATGAGTAGGTTCCCTGCCACGATGTCATTTCAAGCGACTTATATAACGTGTCTGTAGTTTTCTGATCATATATGAACTCCCTGGTATATATTGCTCTTCTTTTCTCCTAATAACACCTGTAAATATTTTAAATACAGACTCAAAAACCTATAGAATTACATTTATAGTCAGTTTACGCCAATATTTTTCTGTTGTTCAAGGCTCAAACTCCCATGATTCCAGCAAAACCACTCACACCACCAGAGACGATAGAGAAAGCGAGACATTTCATAGGCTTCCCTTTTCTGGTTCATATCCAGTCAATGAACTAAGCAGACCAGACCCAGCTGCTATGTCATTGAGAACCACCCCTTAAGCAGACCAGAACTGTGACAGTTTGGGCTATATACCGTCCTTGTGCCATACCAGGGTATGCAGCACATGAACAGAGAGCCCCAACAAGGTAAAAATCTGTCGATCTGCGCAAGCCAGTTAACCTACTGTTCACTAGGGCCGAAGACGTGGATGTCGATTATGGCAGCCCCCCGCGTCTCTGATGCAAAGGGGTTGGATGCAAAGGGGTTGGATTAAATGCGGAAGACTTTTAGTTGATTTTAGTTGAATGCATTCAGTTGTACAACTGACTAGGTATCCCCCTTTCCCTTTCACCTCTTCTCTTTCCATTTACCCATTATCACCACCACTCTCTCTCTTTCTTACCATCACTTTCTTTCCCTGACACACACATGCATACACACACACAACCACTCTCACGAAACACAGTTAATCCCCGGCCACTCAATTCACATTACAACCTAAAAAAATAGGGAAAGAAAGAGAAAGTTTGTTTGGAGCTTTAGAATATGGGGATTTACAGAATGTCAGATTGTTGGAGGAAATCCAATCCTTTTTGGGGGTTTATGGATTTCAAAGCTGCAGGGTACTAAATGTAGGCTGCAACAAACTGGAAGTTTTAGGGAAGCGATTTGTCTCTCTTGGGCTTCACAATTATATTGCAGATCTGTGGGCAGAAATGTAGTGGACATTCTGTTAGTGCTAGCAATAGCACTGGTGTCCAACTCAGTGCATGGCGGCCAAGTTATTTGTTTGTGTGTAGAGCATATTTTCCACTTATTCAACTTTTTCCCCTTAGCAACATGGTGTATCGTAGACTCCCAAGCCACAGGGTGTTTTGGGATTGGCAGGACGATTTAGGACAAACCAAATCATTTATAAAATAAATTAGTTACTTCATTAGAGGATGAAGTAGCCAAATTATCATCCATTTCAACTGTCACCCTAATTTCTCTTTACTTTGCCAGCCTTGATTCCAACATGGTTGCTCACAAAACACATGACCAACTCAGTTGAGTGAAATATTATATGATCATTCAGCTGTCATTTCACTATTTTCAGATGGATCATACTCACACATTCTGACTCGCACCCTAGCAGACCTGGGTTCAAATATGGTTTGAATACTTTATCTGTGCTTGATTGAACGTTCCTGGCTTAATGGACCAATAGAGTAGTCCCAAAACTGCAAACCCAACCCATCTGGCACTTCAGGCAGGCTAGAGCAAACTCATATTATTTCAATGATTGCAAATACTAGTTGAACCCAGGTCTGCACCCTAGAGAGCCCAGCCCGTCCAGTCAGTCAGTGTTCCAGGTGCTTTCGCCTGAGTGGCCAGAGAGCAGTCACCTGGTTCAGTCAAAGCTATTCTCGAGTTCAGTCCCTGCAGGCCAATTATTGGGGCCAAACAGAGCAGAAGGGTTAATCCATCCATTCTCGGCTAACACACAGCCCAGCGTAACCTTACCTAACCTCCAGAGGTGTCTTTACCTCCATTATCGGAAAATTGTTGGCGAAGGCAACCAACCCTGGAACTAGTCACTAATCCATCCTTTCTTTAAGTAGGGAGCTCATTTAGCCTTTAGCATTTATGCTGCTGGAGAATGGGAAACTAGGCTAGAGTCTAGGCTACCTGTCACTCCTGGCTAATGTTTCGATGTTGGTATTATCATGAAGCTAGGCTAGGCAACTGGGTCAACGATAATTTCTGTCTATTCTATTGATGTTGTTATTAGCAGGAAGCTAGGCACGCTAGATAGGAGGTTTATTAGCTAATTAGCTGAACCTTGTTACATCAGATGTAGCATGTAGGCAAACCATAGTGGCTCTAGTATTACTGGGAAACTGGGTACATCATTCCTGGTTACTGATGTTATTATATTATACCCTTATGGTATAGTTGGCTGTATTGTTTCCCCCATGGAACTCACTCTGTACTCCAGTCATTGCTTGGTGGGGAAATCCAACCCCCGGCCGGGGCAGTGTTGCTGGAGATTTTGACTTTACGAGCGGCAAATTGGAATGTATTAAGCCTTTCAGAGGGGTGGGGGAATATTAAATTATATTTTCAGAGGCCGGAAACATTAGGAGCCCTGTTGTGTGTGTGTGTGTGTGTGTTTGTGTGTGTGTTAATGTTGGCGACCTCTGTAGTGTTTTAAACTGTACAGATGGAATGTCCTGCCTGTGAGTAAATATGGATATGGTAGTGTGTGTGTGTGAGTGAGGCGGCGGCATGGTCAGACAGGTGGTGTGTGTGTCTGCGCTGGTGGTCCGTGGCACTCTGGGGACATCCCAGGGACAAGCCCGGATGCCATGTGGGTGGGCGGGCAAGCCAAAGAGGAAACCTTTGGGTTTGTAGGTAAACAGAGAGTGGACAAACAAACAGAAGACAGTTTACTAGTCGGACCATATATACGGTGAAGGGAAGCCGCAGTTGCAGGCTGGAATGGACAGGTTAACTCCAGATTTGGGCCTTGCACTGCACACACACACACACACACACACACACACACACACACACACACACACACACACACACACGGTTTGTTCTTTAGGGATAAAGATAACATTGAGTAGCCTACCACCTGTGAATCACACCACACCCATTCATTTGCCACCTACTTCAACACAGGTCACACACACAATGTACCCCAAATGTAAAGCTCAATTGTGTGACTTTGGAACCACATTGAATGTTCTCAGGCCATATCACCCATCAGTATAGATCATTCCTGCCTATATGAGTATAGAAGGTCATCAACACAGTAGCATTGAGGTACACACACACAGAGAACCTCTCAGGAGATCAGGTCATTATTGGAAAATAGAAACTCATTTGAGCACTGCTCATATTATGCTTATTAAGCACGCCATGTAAAACACATTTTACCCATGCCGGCTCTCCTTCATTTAGTCATTTAGCCCTAATGACTGATTAACGGTTGGTAATTAACTGCAGAGTTGAGAATAGCATCATCTATGCGGTGATATTTTCATTTGTATGTTAAATACCCTCAGAAAACTTTTGGTTTAGCATGTCAAATGTATGTCGGTCACATGTAGAGATGTTTTAAACATGAAAATCATGTTATACCCTACATTTTGCCTTTGTAATGTTCACATGTTCTATTTGCAAGGTCAACGCTCACAATACCACCAGTCTGATACTTTTCTGTCTGGTCATCAGATCCCAGACCAGTGTAAACTGTGCTTATTGTCATCTGAGCAGTTAGCCCTGGAGCCTGTCTGGTGCGATGGCCGCTATGACAGCTCCAAGGTGACTCTGCTTTGGGTGTGGGTGGTGTGAGTTCTTTATCAGGAGGCTGGGGACATCCCCTCCGGACACCACACAGAGGGGAGGGAGAGAGAGAGAGAGAGAGAGAGAGAGAGAGAGAGATGGATAGAGGGGGGATGAAGAGAGAGGGATAATGTGAGACAGTGAATCGGAGAGAGAGCGAGATGACAGAGAGTGAAAGAGGGTGGGAGAGATGGAAAGAGGGAGAAAGACAGAGATGGAAAGTGAACCAGACAAGGCCCCCTGTGCAGAGGCAGCAGAAGCGGGCGCCTGGGGCGTACACACACTGGCTTTGGCAGGGGCCAGTGTTGTTGGTGAGAGCTGCCAACCACCAGCAGCTAAGCCAACAGTGCTCCCACAAGAGAGGCCGCAGACTTCGGTGTCTTTCCCTCCCTATCTTCCTCCTTTTTATCGTTCCTCCCACCACATCAGCCTGACAGTACTATAATTATTCAATTTATTTACTAATTTCACATTATTTCCATTTGCTTTGAGGGAACCGGGGGCCGAAACCTTTCCCTGCCCTGAATACTTGAACCTAGCCAAAGCATTATCCCCCATCCATTGGCTTGGCAAGTGTCGCCACTGCTCTCTCCCTCTTTCTTTTCTTTTCTGTAGGTCTTTTTTTGCGGCCGCTTATGCAAATGCAGACCCTCCTTTTCAAAGAGCTGTCTTCTGATAATCTGGTGGATGGCTCCATTTTCTGAGCCCCACACATTCATGCAGACACACTCGTTGACACTGACACACACACACACACACTCAGTACATTTTGAGCTAGTTGAACTATATTAACTTCAAAAACACCATCTTGCCGCTAGCAGCTATGCGACAGACTATAAACAGCAATCTAAATCTCCCCTCTGATGCTGCAGGAACTCAACTCTTTATTTAAGCTTTCTTCAAAGAAAATGTGTGAGTCAATACAAGGGTAAAGAGATACAACTCACACACACACATACACTCTCGACACCCCCTTTGATGTTCTATGTAGGGTGGGGCGGTATCCAGATTTTCATATTGTAATTGTACCGGCATAGTACCCAAGGGGGCGCCATTAAACGCAAAAAAAATATATATTTCCAGAATGCTAAGAAAATGTGCACAAGTTATTGTGAATCTCCATGGAGGCTGCTAGCTAAACATGCTAATGAGCAAACGAAAATAAACTAATTGCAAAGACAGGCAATCCAGCTCATAAAGTTATACATATGGGTACCAAATGTCATTTTTGTTGAGTTTGGACATTTACAAGCGAATGTGAACGCGAGACATTGTGCAAATGAACAAAATGTTGATGCATGGTTGCCTGAAGGAAGAACCGTACTGACTCTGAATCAGCATGTGTTCACACTGTGTCTGTGTGGAGTCGCTAGGGGCTGTCTGCTCTGCTCAGAGAATAACTGGGAGGAGCAGGCAGTCGAGAACAGAATCAAGATAGCAGTGGCCAATATTCCCTCTCATTGTGGGGGGCACTGAGCAAATCTGTGAGAGAGAACTTGAATGTGGTGAGAATTTCGTGCAACTTCTGGCATGGGTTTCCAGTGAACACGGAGGCTGTACCCTTACTGGTTTAGACAGTAGTCAATAGGCTATTGTGGCTATTTGTGCATAATGTAGGCCCACCCACAAAACCAATGGAGGAAATCTTTCCAAAATGATCACATGGAAATAGTTTGGGATTTCTATTATATTGTCTACAGTAGCCTGCCTATATGTGGTGTTCAATGCAGGCCTACATTGCATGAGACTTGAAACCTTTTCACATGTACCAACAAACGGGTGTGATCATTCTACAGTGGTCCCTGCAGCACACGCTCAAACTGGTGTCATTAGAACGCCAGTTTAGATTGACGCAACAGTCAGCTTTTGAGTTGGCAACAATTTTTTTTCTTCCACAGAAACATTTTGCAGTAACACAGTCCGTACAAAGTTATGTCCTGAACGCGACAGCATAACACAATCATCCAAACTGGAAAATGTAGGCTACATTTGTCCAAGCGCTAACTGAGGAACGATTGACGTAACACAGGCGGTCATATTTAGAGAACTCTTGGCTGACAGCAATTACTATTTATAATTCATCACATCACGGGTGAGCTCACTATTGATCTAAATGATTGAGTAAAACACTTTCTAGAAATCAAAAGTAATCTGACGATGGGTAGTTTGTGCGCACTGACATGTTTGTTTTTTCTCGTCAACAAAAGATAAGGAGACAAGATGTTTGGTCTGTTTGCATTATGCATGTTGAAGGGGGTGTGTCATCTACGATCATTCACTTCAGGAAGTTTAGCACACATACTTCATGCTACAGTAGAAACGACAACACAGTTTACAGAAAATACAGAAAATACGGCACAGTAAAGCCTCAAACATAAATTGTCCGCAGCACTGAAATGGGCTACTTCTATGTGAATGAATGAGGAGGCGGAACACCTTAATTCAAATTGTTGTTATAAAATACAACTTGTTCGAAAATAATTTGAAATTGACGAGTTGAAACACAGCTGATAGATAATTAGCAAGTAGCGCATGTTAACTGTCCTGTTGTGTAACAATCCCATTTTGGAACAGTGAGTGAATTCTGACATCACGTGAATAAAACAACTCACGCTGGGGCGACCATTGGAGATATTTGTAACTCGCATGTGAAAAGGTTAACGTTTTTACGTTAAAAAAAAGTGCCTGATATTAGTGCGTTGTATAATGCAAGAAACCACTTTACAAGATACTTTTAATTATTATTACCATACAGAGAATTAGACAATGTAGGCTATTTGCATATTCAAGCCCGTCTCAAAATACAACACTGTTCCTTTTAATTATTAAGACGTAAGCATTTTACCTGACTGGCTTTTCAAAGACAGCTTGAAATGTAGCCTACACGTTTTGTGCTTTTGTAAGAAGCAGTAACTCCCCATTACTGACCTATAGTATCTATAACTGGGGCGGCAGGTAGCTGAGTGGTTAGAGTGTTGGACTAGTAACAGAAAGGTTGCGAGATCAAATCTCTGCCTACAACAAAATCAGACTCAATCTTGCAAAGTTAGATTTGTTTTGGTTTGTTGCATTAAAAATGGGGCTGATATAATGTTGATTCGATCACAGAAAAAAAGGTTGATCTATATCGTGCAAACTAACTGTGCAAACTCAGTGAAGTCCAATCCCTTGCGTCTCTGCTTGGCCTGGCACTTCTTCTGCGTTGCAGTCCTGGAGGAGGTGCACGGCTGGCACACACCCGCAGTTTAGAGGGAACATTGGCAGTGGCAGCTGTACAGATAACTCATCCAAAGGGCTTAGACTTCTCAAACAGGGCAGAAAGATAACACAATATGAACACAATATGATGCGCAGGCATCTTATTAATTCAGCCACTTACTTATACTGAACAAAAATATCAACGCAACAATTTCAAAGGTTTTACAACTCATATAAGGAAATCAGTCAATCTATGGATTTCACATGACTGGGAATACAGACATGCATCTATTGGTCACAGATACCTTTAAAAAAAAATGGGGCTCAGGATCTTGCCACGGTATCTGTGAATTTAAATTGCCATGGATAAAATACTATCGTGTTAAATTGTCCCTAGCTTATGCCTGCCCACACCGTAACCCCACCGCCACCATGGGGCACTCTGTTCACATCGTTGACATCAATCAGCAAACCACTCACCCACACACCTTGTCTGCGGTATTGAGGCCGGTTGGACATACTGCCAAATTCTTTAAAACGATGTTGGAGGTGGCTTATGGTAGAGAAATGAATACTCAATTGTTTGGCAACAGCTCTGGTGGACATTCCTGCAGTCAGCATGCTAATTGCACACTCCCTCAAAACTCAAATCTGTGGCATTCTATTGTGTGACAAAAGTGCACATTTTAATGGCCTTTTATTGTCCCCAGCACCAGTTGCATCTGTGTAATGGTCATGCTGTTTAATCAGCTTCTTGATATGCCACACCTGTTAGGTGGCTGGATTATCTTGGCAAAGGAGAAATGCTCACTAACAGGGATGTGAATAAATTGGTGTACAAAATTTGAGAGAAATAAGCTTTTTGTGCATGTGGAACATTTCTGGGTTATTTTATTTCAGCTCATGAAACATGGAACCAACACTTTACACTTTGCTGTTATATTTTTGTTAACTAGCAAGATCTAAAATGCTTCTTATTGTAATTTCTGCTCGGCCTCTGACTAATTTTGTGATTCAGTTGCACTTCTCCACTTGGATAAGAATTCACGACAGGAACGGGCATTCTATCAGCAGACAGCAAGCACCCTGACTGATGTGTAGCTACTTTTCTCCGGTACTTTTCTCGGTGTAGCCTACCCTACTTTTCTCTGGTACTTTTCTCGGTGTAGCCTACCCTACTTTTCTCTGGTACATTTCTCAGTGTAGCCTACCCTACTTTTCTCTGGTACTTTTCTCGGTGTAGCCTACCCTACTTTTCTCTGGTACTTTTCTCGGTGTAGCCTACCCTACTTTTCTCCGGTACAACATTTCTCAGTGTAGCCTACCCTACTTTTCTCTGGTACTTTTCTCGGTGTAGCCTACCCTACTTTTCTCCGGTACTTTTCTCGGTGTAGCCTACCCTACTTTTCTCTGGTAAAATGCAAGGTTAACTTCATGTAAAACATTAGGAAATGTAGCTGGCTACATTCTTTCTATGGTAAACATTAGAAATATGATGGCCATGCATTGTTTTACCAAAAAAATGCCTTGCCTTTTCATTATAAGTTAATTTACTTGTGTGGCCAAATAGTGTCATCTAATTTTCTGCCGAATGTGTTTCAATCATGTATTTTCTGGGAAGGAAAAGTATAGTTGCACCGTCGTCCCGGAACAATCTCTCTTAGTTCTATTTACAAACCTTGCAAAATAATGCGGCAGGTGAAGTGAAAATGTGATCTGCTTGATCTCCCAACGTATTGCACAAGTTGACTGCAGGCATTTACTTAAAAAGTAGCGACAAATATCAAAGCTTATTGGGAAAAACTTCAAAGGCATCTTTGAAAAGGCGTTGAAAAACCATCCCGTAGCTATTTCCAAATACCCCAGTATACCGCCCAAACCTAATTCTATGCATTCAGTTATAGTATATGTCAAATGCCGTCCCATATCATTGAGACTTCATTAAGTGTATTACGCTGACTGTGTTTTGAATGTCGGTCACAGAAATACAGGCCAGTTACCTAGGGGGTAGAAGGGCGGGAGGGAAGGGGACGAGCAAGGGTTGGGAGAGGTCGGATGAGAGTCATTGAATTATCATGCAGAGGGCCCTGTGCTTGTTGTTGGTGTTTGCGAACCCTGTCTTAGCGGGTAATGTCCGTTTCCCCTACGCTACAGGAGCCACGGTATAGAGCGGGGGTAAGAAAGAGGTCTGCTGTGCTGATATTATTTGGGGCCAGTGGCTGGGGTGCTCTGAGGGCACACACACACACACACACACACACACACACACACACACACACACACACACACACACACACACACACACACACACACACACACACACACACACACACACACACACACACACACACACACACACACACACACACACACACACACACACACACACACAGCCAATAGAGATAAGAAGCCCCATTCATTACTGAGGGGTGTGAGAAGCACTTCATAAACAGATCTCCTTCTCACTCCCACCCTGCCTCTCGCTTGCTCTTTTCTCGATCCTGCTCTCTTGTTCTCCCTCGCATTATCTTGCTCCCCCTTATTCTCACTTTGTAGCACTTGAACCTTGACAGATCACATCCACAGCGCTCTGTTTGATTAGGTAGCCTAATTAGAAATGTCCGGCTCCACTGTGATCAGTAGACTGACCTGAGGTCTACCAGACTCCCCCTCTCTGAGGGATACCTAAACAGATTCTGTCCGTCTGTCCGTCCTCTTTATGTTTTCACTTTTGATCTGGAGGAGCTACGCAGTCATAGCAAGGTCCCCCCGAAGAGATGATTAACAGCTTAACTGAATGGAATGGAATCCCCCTATCCTGTACATCTGTCATCAAGAGCAGAGCCTTATATTGCCCTCAAAATAAGTTTCTGATTGGTGGTTTTCAACAACAACAAAAAAGCCACAGTGTCAGTTTCTCTTAGCTGGTGTTTAAGACCTGAGGGACCAGGAATTCGGACGCTGGAAAAGGAATGACATCGATCAATTAAGTACCGTTAGAGAAGAAGCGAAGCTGGCAGTACCCTCCAGGACTAGAGTAGAACACACACATACTCCTTCTCCTACTGTTAACACAGAGCCTACTCAGGATAAGGCAACGATGTGTTTGTGAGTAGCATTGCTTTCAATAAACCTGTATTGTCAAAGTTCACTTCCTGAGACACTATGCAGATGTTTACAGTGGTGCTTCGTGGTTGACATTGACAGTGCTTTATATGGACAGGTCTAGAGCGATCAAGGCTTCTATGTGATTGTATGTATTTAGCTGAATGCCATTGTGTCGTTCAGCTCCAGCTTTCGTGTTTCCACCTCCACGGCCCGGCTCCAGTGACTCAATGGGCTATGGTGCTGGTGGGCCAGCTCTGACACACGCACACAACTCATCCTTGTAGTAAAAGCGGGTGATCTTATCTTTTCCATCAAAGGGGAGATCAATGCGATTAATCACCCTGTGGGAGAGCAGCCAAATACCTGCAGTCCTGCGGAGACACACCCAGGAACTCCCCCTCTCACCTGGAGCCTAATCCTCATCCATCACATCATCCCCCTCACCCCCACAGAGCAGGAGGAGACAGGGGAGGGAGGAGGGTGACCGTAGGCCCCCCGGGCGTCTTAAATCAGTCATGACCCAGATGCACCCTTCACCAGAATCAGGGGACATGTGTGTCTCACATGGACTATTGTGGACTGCTATTAGAATGGGCGGGGATGTTCAACCACAAGTAGGTTAGTCTTCTCTTATTCACACCGATAGTTCATATGCCCAGATGGTCCAAACGGCTTTTGGACACATGATCAAGTGGGATTTACGTCATCTAAAACTGTTAGTTGCTATCAATACCTTGATTGTACTGCGCCCGAATACGAGAGGTGTGTTTACCCACCAGAAACAAGGTCAATCTCCTCATAGTGCGTGTTGCTACGGCAGAGAGAGATGAGATGTGGTGGAGGTGGGATTTAGCTGATTCTATGTTTCCTGTGGGCATAAGAGCATCTCTCTCTCTCTCTCTCTCTCGCTTGCTCGACCTCTCTTCTCGCTTTCCCCCCTCTAACTTTCCCCCTCTTGTTCCATTCTCTCCTAACCCTCTCTTTTCTTCCCTTCTCTTCTTTTCTCCTCTCCATTAGCTCTCTGTGTCAGGATCCTCCCTCACTCCCTCTATAGGGGTATCTGTAATGAGGGAGAGGCCAGGCAGGGAGAAGACAAGTGAAGTGCCTCTGACTGTTGTTTCAAACTGATTTGATAATTGAGCCGTTTACACAGTGTGAGATGCTAGACGGGCCAGCTGGTTTGATTACATTGACGGAGATGTGTGTGCATGCATTTCTCTGTGTGTGTGCTTTGGTCATGTGTGTGTGTGTGTGAGTGTTTCTTTGTGTGCCTGTGTGTTTGGAGGATATGTGTGTGTGCGTCTGTGTGTGTGTGTGTGCTTGTATTTCTGTGTGTGGATGTTTGTCTGCGGGTCTGTGTCTGTGTGTGTGTGTTTTGGGCGCAAGTGTGTGTGTCTGTGTGTTTCTTTGTGTGCGTGTTTCTTTGTGTGCATGTTTGGAGGATATGTATGTGTGCGTCTGTGTGTGCGGGCTTGTATTTCTCTGTGTGCGTGCGTGCGTGCGTGCGTGCGTGTTTTGGGAGAATGTCACCCCAAATAGGGGCTTTGCTGGTTGTCTTCCCATGTCTGGGTTGGATTAAGTGGTTTTGGTCGAGGGACAAGTATCAGTTCTCAACGAGAGCATAAAATGAGACTCCAGCTGTACTAGCTTTTCTCAAACTCTTAAAGTCTCAGAGCCTTGAAAAATATATCTCATGTCAAAAACAAATACGCTACATTACCAAAAGTATGTGGACACTCGCTCTTCGAACATTTCATTCCAAAATCATGGGCATTAATATGGAGTTGGTCCCCTTTTGCTGTTTGCTGCTATAACAGCCTCCGCTCTTCTGGGAATGCTTTTCACTAGATGTTGGAACATTGCTGTGGGGAACTTGCTTCCATTCAGGCACAAGCATTAGTGAGGTTGGGCACTGATGTTGGGCAATTAGGCCTGGCGTCGGCGTTCCAATTCATCCCAAAGGTGTTTGATGGGGTTGAGGTCAGGGCTCTGTGCAGGTCAGTCAGGTTCTTCCACACCGATCTTGACAAACCATTTCTGTATGGACCTCGCTTTGGCACGGGGGCATTGTCATGCTGAAACAGGAAGGGCCTTCCCTGAACTGTTGCCACAAAGTTAGAAGCACATAATCTTCTAGAATATCACTGTATGCTGTAGCGTTAAGATTTCCCTTCACTGGAACTAAGGGGCTTAGCCCGAACCATGAAAAAGAGGCCCAGATCATTATTCCTCCACTTTACAGTTGGCACTATGCATTGGGGCAGATAGCATTCTCCTGCTTCCTCCAAACCTAGATTCGTCCATCGGACTGCCAGATGGTGAAGCCTGATTCATCACTCCAGAGAACGCGTTTCCACTGAGTCCAATGGCGGCGAGCTTTACACCACTGCAGCTGATGCTTGGCGTTGCGCATTGAGATCTTAGGATTGATTGCGGCTGTTCGGCCATAAAAACCCATTTCATGAAGCTCCCGACGAACAGTTCCTGTGCTGATGTTGCTTCCAGAGGCAGTTTGGAACTCGGTAGTGAGTGTTGCAACTGAGGACAGCACTCGGCGGTCCCGTTCTGTGAGCTTGTGTGGCCTACCACCTTGCGGCTGAGCCGTTGTTGCTCCCAGACGTTTCCACTTCACAGTTGACCGGGGCAGCTCTAGCCAGGCAGATATTTGATGAATTTACTTGTTGGAAAGGTGTCATCCTATGACTGTGCCAATTTGAAAGTCACTGAGCTCTTCAGTAAGGCCATTATACTGCCAATGTTTGTATATGGCTGTGTGATATTATGATATCTTAGAAGCTTAGTCTTCATTTTGGACTGTAAACTTAGAGGACATTGTTCGCTATGTGGGGTGTGTGGTTATATGTGGTGTGAACATGAAGAGCTCTGGTTGAGTCTTAAAGGTCTGTGGCTCTGTTCAGTTGGCCTCTTGTTGATTGGGGGATGGGATGTGCAGCCCAAACGACCCATAACCCTCCGGATGAATAGACTAGCCCAGCTGTTTGCAAACTTTTTAATGTCAAGGACCCCCAAATATTATGAGCTATGATGCTGAGAGAAAATGTTGCAGTTTTAAAGCACATTTCCTGCTATTCTACACATTTTGCCCTGGCTTATGCCTTTTTCAAATGCTATCTAACCTTTTGGTCCCCTAACTTTTGGTTGGGGGCCTCCCCACCTGTCGCCAGGAATAATAATAATAATTGGGGTTGGGCACGTGCCCTGCGTTTACGTCAGTAGCACGGCATTGACTACCACTGGTGTACAGAGTGAGACAGGCAAGTGCAAAGGCTATTTGCATATTGCTGGAAAAAATATTATTGTCATTGGGGGTGGATAGGAAAGACAGGAAGGTGAATCAAGATTTTACCAGACATGTATAATTTGTAATTTAAAAAATATTTTTCTCACATTTTTACACGGACCCCCACGGGTCCGAGGACCCCAGTTTGATAACCACTGGACTAGCCTACATCTGAAGAGACATCAGACAGACATGAGGGACAGTGGTTCTGTCTTTAAGCCTTTGTATCCTCTCTCTCTCTGTCTCTGTCTCTCTGTCTCTCTCCCTCCGGTCTATCTATCTTTCTAATTGATAGCAGCTCGTTGCTGGTGGAGAGGGGGATGAGGGAGGGGAGAGGGATCAGACAGCTACTAATTTTGTTTCATCCACATGTGGCTCTTCCACCATCTTGGATCTAATTGTTCCTCCCATCTCTCCCTCCCTCCATCCATCCCTGCCATACTGCATCTGTTCTCGGTAAATGGGTTATTGGTCATAATACATGAAGGATGGGTAGTGGGAAGGAAATTAAACAGAGATATTTATTAATACTGTAAAGAAACACTCCTGATTTTTTCCCCGGGCCAATATGCACTTGGTTTAATTAAATGGCCACCTTACACCAGCTACCTTGTCATTTTAAGATTATGATTATCATTACTCTACTATGTTGTATTGTAATATAACATTAAATATATATTAGGCATTTTTCTCACTCCGCTTTAATACATGATGTTTTTTCACTCTAATACCAGGCCTGTATGGTATAATGGTATTATTTTACAGTATTCACCCTGACCCACTATTCCCCATAGGGTACCCTGTTGCCTGTATGCATTATGGGCCCTGGTCAAAGTAAAAGTAGGATGCTGTTTTAATGTGGTCTGTCTGTAACTAGGAGGAGTGAGAGGTGTTTAAGGTTGCACTTGCGTGTAACTTGTCTAGCCTGTGCTCTTTATAGTCGTCCTACTTGAAGCCTGGGATCCCCTCTGGCCCTGTTCCAGATGTTAAAGGAGGAATGCACAGCAGTAAGACATGCGCGCACACACACACACACACACACACACACACACACACACACACACACACACACACACACACACACACACACACACACACACACACACACTCTGGAGGATTGGGGCTCAACAGGCAAGCGTGGCATATTAAGGGATTAGAATACCCACCTCAACACACACACAAACATTCAGATAAACACACTCATAAGCAGGCACATACACACAGATGCACATATTCACGCACTCAGGCAGGCAGGCACACACTCACACGGCGTCCTTCCTCCCTCAGTCTTTCCCGAGCCCTTCCCTTCGACTTCAAAGCTCTCAGCTCCTTGAGGACTTCAAACGCTGGAGGGAGCATTAAAACAGAGAATTTATTTTCTGTAAGGTCCTGATTTATTTGATTGAAAAACTAAACCACAAACCAAACAGACATTATTTTCCTTCCCTGACCTGGTTCACCAGGAGACCCCAAATTACTACCAGGTGTGATTCGACCTAAAATGGCCCAAGCCTAGCAGGACTCAGAAGACCTATAGCTCTCTACTCTTTCTCTGTTTTTGTCTTCATCTATCCCTCCCTTTTCTCTCCCTCTATAGTCATTCCTTCATTATTGGCAGGGATGGATAGATGATTTAAAATCATACACGTGCGCTCACACACTACTGTGTCTGCATGTAATCCCACATACACACCATCTCTCTTTGCCTCTGCTGATGCTAGACTATGGAGACGGAGGCTGTGTCCCAAATGGCACCCTGTTCACTATATATGGTCAAGAGTAGTGCACTGTATGGGGGAAAGGGTGCTATTTGGGACGTAGCGTCTGCACGTAATCAGTGGTATTAGTGTGTGGAGTACAGTGTGATGGATGAGGCTGGATTAAAGGCGATCAGTCTCTTTCAGGGAGATCTGTGTCTGGTCTAACATCCATAACATCTAACAGCAGCCTGCAACTACTGTATTACTGCACTGGACATCTTCCTAGTCACTCACTGGAGGGATGGAGGGGGGAGGAAGGGAGTGAGCAATTCTTCCCCTCACATGCGCCAAGTACAACCGGTGTAGACTTGACCGTGAAATGCTTACTTACGAGCCCATTCACAACAATGCAGAGGTAAAAAGTACAAACAATTTGCAAAAAATAAAATAGGTACGTAATGAAAATAACAATAACGAGACTATACAAGGAGTACCCGTACTGAGTCAATGTGCAGGGGTACGAGGTAGTTGATGTAGAGGTAATATGTACATGTAGGTAGGGGTTAAAGTGATTAGGCAATCAGGATATATGATAAACAGAGTAGCAGCAGCGTATGTGAAAGTGTGTTTGTGTCACAGTCTATTAACTGGAGGGAAGAGTTACTGCTTCTGCATCCAACTTGATGACAGCAGCGGTAGGTAGGCAGGCAGAGAGGCAGGCAGCAGGCAGGCAGGCAGAGAGGCAGGCAGCAGGCAGGCAGGCCTGCAGAGTGAAGAGACTGAGAGGGGGAGGGAGGGATCATTACTGCAGCCTGAAACTGGCCCAGAGATGAAGCCATCAGTCAGTCATCACACCACGCTCATTTACTGAGACGAGCAGCCGAGAGATGGTGTCTCTCTCTGAGAGAGAGAGAGAGAAAAGTGTGGGTGTTTGTAAGAACATATTAGATGTGCGCTCTTGCGTGTGGAGGTTGAGTTTGTGAGTGTGTTTTTGTGTACTTTTGAATGTCTGTCTTCTCATTAGTGCATCCAAGTGTGTGTGTGTGCCCTACACGTGTGACCCCTTCGTGTGTGTGTGTTCATATATGTATGCTTGTTGATGGCATTGTCTTCTTCTCCCGGGGGTGTTATCTCACTTCCTCTGGGCTTGGGACCAGACCGCAGAGCAGAGAGAAAAGGAACTGCTTTATTGGCAAGCCTGTCAGGCCTTCCTCTGGATGGGGAGCAGGAGAGCAACTCAATTCTCCATTTCCATCTCAATCCCTCCTGGCTAACATGTGACTCATAAAGTAGTACAATGTATTTGTATGATAGCTGTCCAATCAATTTTTTTGGCTAATTGTATCTCTAATAATATATACAGTGTCTTGTCAGGACATGCTGTCCAGTTTCTAAATGATACAATGTAGAGAGAAACATGTCTGTTCCTTTGTTTGTTTATTTATGCTGTGCACTGTAGCACATTTTCAAGGATGTGTGGCGAAGCATAGGCTACGTCAGGGCTCGCCAACCCTGTTCCTGGAGAGCTACCCTCCTGTAAGTTTCCGCTCCAACCCAGGTGTAACTAACCCGATTCAGTTTACCAAACAGTTTATTATTAGAATTATTAGAAAGTGTGATAGATTAGGATTGGACTGAAAACCTTCAGGAAGGTAGCTCTCCAGGAACACGGTTGGCAAGCCCTGGGCTAGATCATTCCTTGTTGTACATTAGGCTCTTCTGTTAAAATCAAATCAAATCAAATTTTATTTGTCACATACACATGGTTAGCAGATGTTATTGCGAGTGTAGCGAAATGCTTGTGCTTCTAGTTCCGACAATGCAGTAATAACCAACAAGTAATCTAACTAACAATTGATGGTACAGAGCAGCATAGGCAAGATACAGTAGATGGTGTCAAGTACAGTATATACCAATGAGATGGGTATGTAAACAAAGTGGCATAGTTAAAGTGGCTAGTGATACATGTATTACATAAGGATGCAGTCGATGATATAGAGTACAGTATATACGTATGCATATGAGATGAATAATGTAGGGTAAGTAACATTATATAAGGTAGCATTGTTTAAAGTGGCTAGTGATATATTTACATCATTTCCCATCAATTCCCATTATTAAAGTGGCTGGAGTTGAGTCAGTGTCAGTGTGTTGGCAGCAGCCACTCATTGTTAGTGGTGGCTGTTTAACAGTCTGATGGCCTTGAGATAGAAGCTGTTTTTCAGTCTCTCGGTCCCAGCTTTGATGCACCTGTACTGACCTCGCCTTCTGGATGATAGCGGGGTGAACAGGCAGTGGCTCGGGTGGTTGTTGTCCTTGATGATCTTTATGGCCTTCCTGTAACATCGGGTGGTGTACGTGTCCTGGAGGGCAGGTAGTTTGCCCCCGGTGATGCGTTGTGCAGACCTCACTACCCTCTGGAGAGCCTTACGGTTGAGGGCGGAGCAGTTGCCGTACCAGGCGGTGATACAGCCCGCCAGGATGCTCTTGATTGTGCATCTGTAGAAGTTTGTGAGTGCTTTTGGTGACAAGCCGAATTTCTTCAGCCTCCTGAGGTTGAAGAGGCGCTGCTGCGCCTTCTTCACGATGCTGTCTGTGTGAGTGGACCAATTCAGTTTGTCTGTGATGTGTATGCCGAGGAACTTAAAACTTGCTACCCTCTCCACTACTGTTCCATCGATGTGGATAGGGAGGTGTTCCCTCTGCTGTTTCCTGAAGTCCACAATCATCTCCTTAGTTTTGTTGACGTTGAGTGTGAGGTTATTTTCCTGACACCACACTCCGAGGGCCCTCACCTCCTCCCTGTAGGCCGTCTCGTCGTTGTTGGTAATCAAGCCTACCACTGTTGTGTCGTCCGCAAACTTAATGATTGAGTTGGAGGCGTGCGTGGCCACGCAGTCGTGGGTGAACAGGGAGTACAGGAGAGGGCTCAGAACGCACCCTTGTGGGGCCCCAGTGTTGAGGATCAGCGGGGAGGAGATGTTGTTGCCTACCCTCACCACCTGGGGGCGGCCCGTCAGGAAGTCCAGTACCCAGTTGCACAGGGCGGGGTCGAGACCCAGGGTCTCGAGCTTGATGACGAGCTTGGAGGGTACTATGGTGTTGAATGCCGAGCTGTAGTCGATGAACAGCATTCTCACATAGGTATTCCTCTTGTCCAGATGGTTTAGGGCAGTGTGCAGTGTGGTTGAGATTGCATCGTCTGTGGACCTATTTGGGCGGTAAGCAAATTGGAGTGGGTCTAGGGTGTCATGTAGGGTGGTGATATGGTCCTTGACTAGTCTCTCAGAGCACTTCATGATGACGGAAGTGAGTGCTACGGGGCGGTAGTCGTTTAGCTCAGTTATCTTAGCTTTCTTGGGAACAGGAACAATGGTGGCCCTCTTGAAGCATGTGGGAACAGCAGACTGGTATAGGGATTGATTGAATATGTCCGTAAACACACCGGCCAGCTGGTCTGCGCATGCTCTGAGGGCGTGGCTGGGGATGCCGTCTGGGCCTGCAGCCTTGCGAGGGTTAACACGTTTAAATGTCTTACGCACCTCGGCTGCAGTGAAGGAGAGACCGCACGTTTCCGTTGCAGGCCGTGTCAGTGGCACTGTATTGTCCTCGAAGCGGGCAAAAAAGTTATTTAGTCTGCCTGGGAGCAAGACAAACTGAGAAATGTGATGGAAAACGAATTGTGAAAGAAAAATACAGTTGTATCCTTTGCCATCGAACTTTGGATCACTGGAGCCGCACTATCAAGCAATTCGAGCTATTTCATGTATGTAGCATCTCTGCAGTATGCAAGCCAAGTTGACCGAAACAGTCTTGTTACAGTTGCTCTACTTAAATTTCATGAATGTGGTGTCCATGTGTTTGCCTCTGGGTAAGTGTCGACATCAGGTTTAAAATCTCTCTGTAGTACAAAAATACATTGGCAAGAGATTGGACTTTCGTGGAATCCATATCCCCTGCCACATTTTCAGACCAGAACTAGATCCCTCTCTCTAGTGTGTGCGTAACCTTGGTTGGTCCTGAGTGAGCTGGATTAACTAAACGGCGGTGAGGTTGGACTTGATATCTTGATATCTTTGATGGGGTGATATCGTTCCATGTTTGGCATACTGAAGACGGGCTGGATTGAGAAAAGCCTGTATTGTGTTTGAAGTTAAATATACCCTTTGCAGACTTTGAACACCTAAATGTATTGGTCATCTGATTCATCCGCCCACCTACAGTGTAGCCTACGCTAGCTAGCTAGCAAAGCTGCACATATGCACACATGCCACCAGTCATCCACTCACCTAGCCGCTACGCTAGCTAGCATAGCCGTACAGCTCTGCACAGCAGGAGGACCAGCCCTAGTCACTCACCCAACGATAGCCTTCACTACCAGTCATCCATTCACCTCCATTATGCTAGCTAGTATAGCAACACACAGCAGACATGGCAAGGGCTAATACAGTGACCGTATTACCGCCACACCGGCAGTCATGACCACAGTCAAATTCCAGACTAGACTTCTCCAAAACTGAGCTCTGATGCCTCTGATGGTCATTAGTAGCCTACCAAACTTGCTAATGACCAGTATACGATCACCTGTTGTGCAGTGAGAGCCAGCTCGTCATAGCTGGTTGATGCATGGAATTCTATTGGCTAGGCCTACTATATATATATATTTCTCAACATATGAATGACATATCATTTTTTTACCCCACCCCTGTTCCGACAGGTGCATGATACTAGCCCATTCTAAATCAAAACTAATTTCACACATTATTTAGTATATGTAAAGACCAGTGCTTAATTTGTAAATCGGGAGGGAACAAAAAGTAAGCTTGAGAGGGGTGTGACCTACGGAGCTCACCTTTATAGTAAAGCATTGCATACATATCATCGCATTTGCATAATAATATGGCACAGAGCAGTAGATTTGAGGCACTTACAGAAGTTGCACACATGGGGGGGAAAAGTCTCCTTTTTATAAACACATTTCATGCATTTCTAGGTCATTTTACATGACTGGAGACTGGCAGAATGTATTTTAATACCGCAAAAATGATGGAAATGACAGGCTACTTTGACACGGAGAATCTGAGATCAATAAACGACCTTGTCTTGAATCCATCAATAGCCCTATGTGTGTGTGGAGATGCACCTGCACTCGAAATAAGGATCTTTCTTTGAATCATCGAAGCAAACAAATTGTTACTCCGCAGCAAGTTTGGACTCTGCTCTTGATAAAGTCCGGGCTATGGACATACATGACACATTACAAGGCAAACGCAAAACTTAAAATAAAAAAAAAATGTTTTAAACAAAAATTCTGTGGTGCGCTGTACTGCCTACGCTCCTTACAGCTCTGACATGAAGAACATTATAAGACCACACTGGCATGTATATTACAAACTGTGTTTCATGATCTCCCCCGTTCACTCATTCTAGGTCCCGCAGCCTAAGGGACATGCTGGTGCGCGTAGACACTTATGACGCATGGAAATCTCCTCAGGAATGACTGGGTGATGCCCGTGGTTTCTTCCCCTGCAGGCCTCATGAGGAATTGAACCTTGTATGCTTCTTGTAGTTTTGTCGACACGCACCAGCTCGCTGAGATTTTTAGCCTACTGAGTATTTCATATCTATTGCTTCTGATATTGCTATGTAGCCCAGACTGTTGTCTTGCCAATTATATGTGACATTTGAATTGTAAATTTTTTAAATATTCTTCTATATATTCCTTGTTAATATGCATTGACTCCCGATTCGCCAGTCTCTAATCAACTATCAGCTTGCACCTGTTGCGCACTGCAGGTGTGTCTAAGTATGTCTCTTCTTCATTTGTTTGTTCGGCACTGATGAAGGCATAAGGCCGAAACTTATGCGCCGTTCCTTTTATTTCATGTTTATATAGCACCTTATACTTTCATATGAATTATATTATTTTTGCATCTCGGCCTCCTTGGGATAATCCTTTTCATGGTTTTGAGTGGGAGTGCTTTTTGAACTCTACAGATACACACCGGCCGCCTTTCATTCGAGCCTAAGCGCAAACCCTCATACTGGCCTTCTACGTACAATATGAGGAAGAAATTATAGTCCTAAAAAATCTTTCCAGTTCCACTGACTCGCCCAATGATGCGTAGCTCAGTCGCTGGTGATGGCCAATGCGCTCGTTCCAAAAACCCATCTCTTGTTTTACTTTGTAAAACAATATTTGGAAGTTGATTAAAATATACTTTTCTTTTCAGCAGGAGCTATTTGCTTTCCAACCTGTGTTTTCCAGTGATTGAATTTTAAATATTGCGAAAGGCCGGTTTTGCCTGCATGCTGGCTACACACAATCCACAGCTAGGCTATTTTGTGAAATAAGCTATTGTTCCTCTGCATCTAAATTATATGCTTTTTCATGGTGTAGAACACTATTCTGAATTATTTGATATCTTTCTGAACAGACAGCAGTAATTCTATAACTTTGGCAAATGTATTTCAATTCGTAAGCCCAGTCATTGTGCAATTGCAATGTTTTGTCAGGCCACTATTTAATAAAAGCGGATCCCAGCTGCTTTATTTATTGCTTAGTTCTTAAAAATGAAGCACATGAATCTGTAACATGGTGTAGCCTACCTGGCATATTAAAAGAGTAACTGCACAACACCTCCTTTCGCTATTCGAATGCAGGCTATGAATGACATTTTTTGGGGGGGAGGCCTTTCCAAATAAAAAATAATTGCACACATACACTATAATATAATAATATAATATATGCCATTTAGCAGACGCTTTTATCCAAAGCGACTTACAGTCATGTGTGCATATATTCTACGTATGGGTGGTCCCGGGAATCGAACCCACTACCCTGGCGTTACAAGCGCCATGCTCTACCAACTGAGCTACAGCAGGACTATAAATACAAAAGTATGTGGATTCAGCTATTTCAACCACAACCGTTGCTGACAGGTGTATCAAATCGAGCACACCTCCATGCAATCTCCATAGACAAACATTGGCAGTTGACTTGCCTTACTGTAGAGCTCAGTGACTTTCAACGTAGCACTGTCATAGGGGATGCCACCTTTCCAACAAGTCAGTTTGTCAAATTTCTGACCTGCAAGAGTTGCCCCGGTCAACTGTAAGTGTTATTGTGAAGTGGAAACGTCTAGGAGCAACAACAACTCAGCCGCGAAGTGGTATGCCACACAAACTGACAGAACGGGGCCGTTGAGTGCTGAAGCATGTAGCGCATAAAAATTGTCTGTCAACACTCACTACCAAGTTCCAGACTGCCTCTGGAAGCAACGTCAGCACAAGAACTGTTTGTCGGGAGCTTTATGAAATGGGTTTCCATGGCCAAGCAGCCGCACATAAGCCTAAGATCACTATGCGTAATGCCAAGGGTAGGCTGGAGTGGCGTAAAGCTCGCTGCCATTGGGCTCTGGAGCAGTGGAAACATGTTCTCTTGAGGGGATGAATCATGCTTCAGAATCTGGCAGTCTGACGGACGAATCTGGGTTTGGCGGATGCCAGGAGAACGCTACCAGCCCCAATGCATAGTGCCAACCAAAATTTGGTGGAGGAGGTATTATAGTCTGGGGTTGTTTTTCATGGTTCGGGCTAGGCCCCTTAGTCCCAGTGAACTAATGCTACAGCATACAATGACATTCTAGACGATTCTGTGCTTCCAACTTTGTAGCAACAGTTTTGGGAAGGCCCTTTCCTGTTTCAGCATATCAATGCCCCTTTCACAAAGTGAGGTCGGTGTAAAAGAACTTAACTGGCCTACACAGAGCCCTGACCTCAACCCCATCGAACACCTTTGGGATGAATTGGAATGCCGACTGCGAGCCAGGCCTAATCGCTAAACATCAGTGCCCAACCTTACTAATGCTTTTGTGGCTGAATGGAAGCACGTCCCCGCAGCAATGTTTCAGCATCTAGCGGAAAGCCTTCCCAGAAGAGTTGAGGCTGTTAAAACAGCAAAGGGGGGACCAACTCCATATTAATGCCCATGATTTTGGAATGAGCTGTTTGACAAGCAGTTGTCCACATACTTTTGGTCATGGAGTGTATTAGTAGGCTATATGTAAGAGTCCAGATTACATTGAGGATACAGTGTGAGCATATTATCAAGTGCTTTTCAAATTGTGAATGAGAGACTGATGAAGTGTGTATAGCCTGCAAAAGAAACAAAGCAGAGCGCTTCCCTTTCATCAATTTTTTTTCAAATCATCCATCACACCATGCAGCCTTAGTATGTTTTAGCCAGCCTAACGTTTGCACCACAACTAAAGTTGCATAAATAAGTTAAGCATATAGGAGGACCTGTTTCTTTTTTAAAAACTTCTGAACACAGAATAGCCTCTGGTGCGCACTCCCACGGAAATCGTTTGGGGGAAAAATATCCTTTTGATTTTATTCATCTGCGTTCAATTGTATTGTTCTTTCCATAAAATAAAATAATGCCAATTTTATAAGCCTCGCCTGCTAAATTAACTAGTGTAGGCTACAGCCTTATGAAATTGCCAGATCAGGGCCTAACATAAGGACGACTCAGAATATGCTGTTCTGTTCTGAAATAGGCTACATTTTTGTTCATGTCATAATGTCTCTTTAGACCTGTCTGAAATAACTAATGGATTTATTGTGATGGTGTGTAGGCTATATTACATGGATTTATTGTGATGGTGTGTAGGCTATATTACATGGATTTATTGTGATGGTGGGTAGGCTATATTACATGGATTTATTAGACTTTTTCAAATGTAGATGTTCCAGAGGTCTGCATCAGTGGCTTGTAGGCCAGGCGTGGAAGCCTGAAATGCTAAACGCGTTTTATGTTAATTAACGGTCAACTTCCGAGAGACCGGCAATTATTTGAATGACCATCACGGACTGACAACATTTCATGACGGCCACAGCCCTAGACATGCCAACAGTGATCTTTCTCAACACTCCACTAACATAGCATCACTGCTCAGCACAGCAGGGCCTGCTCCAGGCACTCACCCCGGTGTCGGCAGTGCACAGCAGGGCCTGCTCCAGGCACTCACCCCGGTGTCGGCAGTGCACAGCAGGGCCTGCTCCAGGCACTCACCCCGGTGTCGGCAGTGCACAGCAGGGCCTGCTCCAGGCACTCACCCCGGTGTCGGCAGTGCACAGCAGGGCCTGCTCCAGGCACTCACCCCGGTGTCGGCAGTGCACAGCGGGCCCAAGTCAAGGCCACGCAGGAGAACAACAATGCCATTTCTGAATGCAGTCACATTGCACATTGGGAAATGATTAATACACTACAGCAGCAGGCCTAAGGGACCTCCTCCTCTTCCTCCTCCTCTTTTCCTCTCAGCTGAGAGGATGATTCAGGAATGACAGAGCCTGGGTGCAAGCTTTTAGAGAAGAGGGAGGGAGGGAGGGAGGGTTAAAGGAGTCCCTAACACAAGATTATTTAACTGGTTTGATTTAGTGGCGTGCCTTTCTGCCATCTCAGGGCATCCTCCTGTGGATTGGAGAGGAGAGAAAGAGGGGGAGGAGAGAAAGAGGGGGAGGAGAGAAAGAGGGGGAGGAAAGAAAGAGGGGGAGGAGGGAAAGAGGGGGAGGAAAGAACGAGGGGGAGGAGGGAAAGAGGGGGAGGAGAGAAAGAGGGGGAGGAGGGAAAGAGGGGGAGGAAAGAACGAGGGGGAGGAGGGAAAGAGGGGGAGGAGAGAAAGAGGGGGAGGAAAGAAAGAGGGGGAGGAGAGAAGGGGACATTTTTTTTCTTGCCATTTCCCTCCTTTTCTTTCTATTGATCTGTTCCTTGTGCTGTCTTTTTCTTTCTCTCTCTCTTACCCTTTCTCTCATCCTCCCTCCTTTTCTCTCATCCTCCCTCCTTTTTTCTCGTCTTCCCTCCTTTTTTCTCGTCTTCCCTTCGTCTGTCTTTTCCACTCTCTCCCTCCCCTCCTCCTATTACATTAAGATTTAATGCCCTCCAACAAGCTTTCTGTGTCGTTCCCACTGAGAGTGTCAGCAGGGCGCTCTGTGCCCACCCTCTGCCTCCGCAGTGTGAGTATCGCTCTCCGAGCCGCTTACACTCGCGTGCACACACACACACACACACACACACACACACACACACACACACACACACACACACATACACACACACATAGGCTTCGCCTCAGGACGGTGCTACATCACAACACGGCTGGCGCTCTCTCTCTCCCCCTAACTGTCTCCTTGCCTCTCTCCTCTCTACCCAAGAAATATGCTCCAATCAATAGGGGCCTCGGTCCTATCTCCGCCACATCATCTAGCTCCCATCTAGGCCAATCACATTTCACCCTGCCTCAGGGGTCCTACTGGGCACCACAGGAGGCCCAGCCAGTAGGAATTAGATCATGGAGCCCTTGAGTATTGGATTTGAGCTGCACCCCTCCTCCTCTCCTCCCCTAGTCCCATCATCTATCTCGCTTCCCTACCTCCATGGTTCCCCATAGGCTTCTTTTAACTTCTCCTCCTCTCTCCGTTTCTGTTATGACGCTAGAGATGGCGAGAACTAGGGCCTATGTCTTTTGGCCCTCCCTACCTCTCCTTTGCGCTGCTTCTCTCACTTCGCACTTCTTCCTGTGCATTATTCTCCTCTCCTCTTATTCATCATCCTCCTCTCCTAAAGCCCTTAATCAGAGACCCCCCCCCCTCCCTGTGCCCCCTGGCTTCCCAATATCCACCCTAGTGAATAATGGATGTCGGCTAGCTGACTTGATTAAAATAACATATCAACCTTATCCCACAACCACTACCACTCCATTGAAGAGAGGCTATGAGTCAATGTATGCGTTCCAAATGACACCCTATTCCCATTATAGTGCACTACTTTTGACCAGGGACAAAAGTAGTCCACTAGAATGGGAATAGGCTGTCATTTGGGATACAGACAATAATGAGCAACCAGTACTGTCCCTGTCATAATGGAATGTAAGGGAGAGATGTATTGTCATTCTATTTCATTTTAGATACCCTCGGATGGTCGAACCTCTAACATATATTAGCATTTAGCTCAGTAAAGGGGAAGTATGTCAGTTTCAGACTATAGGTACACTATGTGTTAAAAGTTATCCTCTCTTAATGTCGAGCCTGTCTGTGCATGTTTGTGTGTAAGCGTGTGCATGTAACAGACAGTCATACAGTGTTCCCACCAAAACCCAAACCCCCACCAATTACCATAGAGGCCTTGGAAGAGGTTCCCAGAACCAAATCCGAGCCCAATCCCTACCCCCTGTGTTAAAGAGGAGAAGATGAAGATTACGGTTGACACATGATGCATGTTCAATTTTGCTAATTTCGCTCTGTGCTGCCTGGCTGTCACCTTTGATTCTCTGCTCTAGCAGCTGTACGCCAATTCCACCTCCACCACTCCATCTCTCCCTCCATCTCCATCTCTCCATCTCTCCCTCCCTCCCTCCCTCCCTCCCTCCCTCCCTCCCTCCCTCCATCTCTCTCTCTCTCTCTCTCTCTCTCTCTCTCTCTCTCTCTCTCTCTCTCTCCCATGTGACCCCTTCTCTTTCTCTCCCACAGACTGTACTGTAGGAGTTGTCTTTGGAAAGTAATATAAAAAATATGAGATTATATGTAGGACTTATTGAGGCTAATGTCTGACTAGGTGGAAAATATTTGTGTTTCAGTCGTTGTTGCTTGCAGTGTCGTGTGTGTGTGTGTGTGTGTGTGTGCGACGGCGGCGGCATCACTCTAAATCAGGGATAGGCAACTTTGATGGGGGTGGGGGCCTCAAAAACGTTTAACTCATCATGAGGGGCCGCAGTGGCTCGTGGGTCTGCGTACCCACATCTGGTGAACCAACCCTCATACACACACAGACACACTACCACTACAGAAAGTCTGGCTCTGTCTGCCACTGGAGGTCATTGTTCCCCATATCCCCGGGCAGTCAGTTAGTTCAATTCAATTCAAGGGCTTTATTGGCATGGGAAACATATGTTAACATTACCAAAGCAAGTGATGTAGATACTATACAAAAGTGAAATAAACAAATAAAATGAACAGTTAACATTACACTCAGAAGTTCCAAAAGATTAAAGACATTACAAATGTCATATTATGTACATACGATGTGCAAATGGTTAAGTACAAATATATATGTTTTTGCTGTTTGTTCTGTGTTATAGAGCCGAAATGATTGGAGAAGTGGTTTACCCCATACATCTCCATTTTGGATAGATAGTTCTTCATGTTGTTTGTTTAGTGTTTTCCAATTTTCCCAGAAGTGGTTACAGTCTATGGATTCTTCAATTACATTGAGCTAATTTCTGACGTGCTGTTCCTTCTTTTTCCATAGTGTATTTCTGTATTGTTTTAGTGATTCACCATAGTGAATGCGTAGACTCGCGTGGGTCTCTGTTTTTGGTTGGGCATGTTACTCAATTTCTTTCTTAGGTTTTTGCATTCTTCATCAAACCATTTGTCATTGTTCATTTTCTTCGGTTTTCTGTTTGACATTTTTAGATTTGATAGGGAAGCTGAGAGGTCAAATATACTGTTAAGATTTTCTACTGCCAAGTTGGTAGGTTTCCATACTACATTCCCTCCATCTATAGCATTTCTTAATATTACTCAGTTCCTTTGGCTTTGATGCCTCATGATTGAGTATTGCTCTGTTTAAGTAGACTGATTTTGCTGTGGTCTGATAGGGGTGTTAGTGGACTGACTGTCAACGCTCCGAGAGACTCTGGGTTGAGGTCAGTGATAAAGTAGTCTACAGTACTACTGCCTAGAGATGAGCTGTAGGTGTACCTACCATAGGAGTCCCCTCGAAGCCTACCATTGACTATGTACAGACCCAGCGTGTGACGGAGCTGCAGGAGTTATGACCCGTTTTTGTTGGTTATGTTGTCTTAGTTGTGCCTAGTCTCGCTCTGTGTGTCAGTGTGTTGGTTTTAATGGCACCAGGCCTGCTGTCCTATCTGGAGCTTACTGGAAGACGTTGTGTATATTAGAGATGACATTTAGGCCTCTGCAGGAACAGGAAGTTGGCTATTGCTTTAGGATGTTTACTATCCTACTGGGCCAAGGAGTCTAGCCTGATATGGATTATGCAATGTGACACCTGTTGCATCATCGATTTGACCTATTCTGTATATTGTACTTCAACCCCTGTCCAGATTCTGCTTGTGAAGGGATTGGAATATCCCATTTCCCCCTCTACATTCTCTAAAGCTTCATCTTGTCTACTTGGTGCTTCTTTAGCAACCCCAGTACCATTTGCTCACACACACCTATCACCCTTGAAGTGTAAGGTTCAATGGAATAGAGACATTTCAAATGTCATAATATGGCAATGTACAGTGTTATAACGATGTGAAAATAAACAGGTCACAAATCTTGCTGCTGTGATGGCATACTGTGGTATTTCACCCAGTAGATATGGGATTTTATCAAAATTGTATTAGTTTTTAAATTCTTTGTGGGTCTGTGAAATCTGAGGGATATCAGATATGCCTCTAATATACGTTTGGCAGGAGGTTAGGAAGTGCAGCTCAGTTTCCACCTCATTTTGTAGGCAGTGTGCACATAGTCTGTCTTCTCTTGAGAGCCAGGTCTTCCTACAGCAGCCTTTCTCAATAGCAAGGCTATGCTCACTGAGTCTGTACATAGTCAAAGCTTTCCTTCATTTTGGGTTAGGTTTTCTGACACTATTTACTCTCTGTTTAGAGCCAAATAACATTCCATTTTTTGGGGTAAATTGTTTCCAGTGTGTCAGGTAATTATATATTTTTTTCTCATGATTTGTCTGGGTCTAATTGTTTTTGCTGTTGCTGTCCTGGGGCACTGCGGGGTGTGTGTTTGAAGCCCGAAGAACAGCTTGCTTAGGGGACTCTTCTCTAGGTTAATCTCTCTGTAGGGGATGTCTTTGTTATGGAAGGTTTGGGAATCGCTTCCTTTTAGGTGGTTGTAGAATTGAAGGTCTATTTTCTGGATTTTGATAATTAGCGGGTATCGGCCTAATTCTGCTCTGCATGCATTATTTGGTGTTTTACGTTGTACACAGATGTTTTTGCAGAATTATGCATGCAGTCTCAATTTGTTTGTCCTATTTTGTGAATTATTGGATGGTGAGCGGACCCCAGACCTCACAACCATGAAGGGCAATGGGTTCTAGAACTGATTCAAGTTTTTTTTGACAGATCTTAATTTTGATGTAAAATGTTATTTTTGATGGCGTAGAAGGCCCTTCTTGTCTTTTAGATCCTTCACAGCTTTGTGGGAGTTACGTGTGGAACTGATGTTTTGGCCGGGGTATGGAATTTGTACTAGTGGTCCTGGCAACTGCACTTTTTTTGGAACACCATTATTTTTGTCTTACTGAGATCAACTGTTAGGGCCCAGGTCTGGCAGAATCTGTGCAGAAGATCTAGGTGCTGCTGTAGGCCTTCCTTGGTTGGTGACAGAAGCACCAGATCATCAGCAAACAGTAGATATTTGACTTCAGATTCTAGTAGGGTGAGGCCGGGTGCTGGAGACCGTTCTAGTGCCCTCGTCAATTCGTTGATATATAGGTTGAATAGGGTGGGGCGCAAGCTGCATCCCTGTTTCACCCCACAGTCCTGTGGAAAGAAATGTGTGTTTTTTGTTCATTTTACACTTGTTGTTTGTGTATATGGATTTTATAATGTCGTATGTTTTTTCCCCCAACACCGCTTTTTGTCTATTTGTATAGCAGACCTTCATGCCAAATTGAGTCAAAAGCTTTTTTTGAAATCAACAAAGCATGAGAAGACTTTGCCTTTGTTTTAGTTTGTTTGTTTGGCAATTAAGGTGTGCAGGGTGAATACAGTGCATTGATGAAGTATTCTGACCCCTTACCTTTTCCCACATTTTGTTATGTTAGAGCCTTATTCTACGATGGATCACCTTTTTTTCCATCAATCTACACACAATAACCCATAATGACAGGTGTTTTAGAAATGTTTGCAATTTTATTACAAATAAAGAACAGAAATACCTTACTTACATAAGTATTCAGACCCTTTGCTATGAGACTCGAAATTGAGCTCAGGTGCATCCTGTTTCCATTGATCATCCTTGAGATGTTTATAGAACTTGATTGGAGTCCACCTGTGGTAAATTCAATTCATTGGACATGATTTGGAAAGGCACACCCCTGTCTATACAAGGTCCCACAGTGGACAGTGCATGTCTGAGCAAAAACCAAGCCATGAGGTTGACAAAATTGTCTGTAGAGCTCTGAAACAGGATTGTGTCGTGGCACAGTTCTGGGGAAGGGTACCAAAACATTTCTGCAGCATTGAAGTGCCAGAGAGAACCTAAAAGACTCTCAGACCACGAGAAACAATGTTTTCTGGTCTGGTTGAACTAAGATTGAACTCTTTCGCCTCAATGCCAAGCGTCACATCTGGAGAAAACCTGGCACAATCCCTACGGTAAAGCATGGTGGTGGTGGCATCATGCCGTGGGGATGTTTTTCACCAGCAGGAACTGAGAGACCAGTCAGGTTCGAGGGAAAACCTGCTCCAGAGCGCTCAGGACCTCAGACTGGGTTGGAGGTTCACCTTCCAATAGGACAATGACCTTAAGCACATAGCCAAGATAACGCAGGATTGGCTTCGGGACAAGTCTGAATGTCATTGAGTGGCCCAGCCAGAGCCCGGACTTAAACCCGATCAAATATCTCTGGAGAGACCTGAAAATAGCTGGGCAACGACGCTCCCCCATCTGACAGAGCTTGAGAGGATCTGCAGAGAATAATGGGAGAAACTCCCCAAATACAGGTGTGCCAAGCTTGTAGCGTCATCCCCAAGAAGGCTGTAATCGCTGCTAAAGGTGCTTCAACAAAGTACTGAGTAAAGGGTTTAAATACTTATGTAAATGTCATATTTCCGTTAATCTTTTTTTATATACCTTTGACAAAATTTCTAAAAACCTGTTTTTGCGTTGTCATTATGAGGTATTGTGTGTAGATTGATGTGGGGGGACAATTCAATACCTTTTAGAATAAGGCTGTAATGTAACAATGTGGAAAAAGTCAAGGGGTCTGAATACTTTCCGAATGCACTGTATGTGGTCTGTCGTACGGTAATTTGGTAACAAGCCAATTTGTCTTTTCACTGAGGAAATATAAATGTCTGCTGCTAATGATAATGCATAGGATTTAACCAAATTTGCTGTTGACACCTATCCCACAGTAGTTATTGGGGTCGAATTTGTCTATACTTTTGTGGATTGGGGTGATCAGTCCTTGGTTCCAAATATTGGGGAAGATGACAGAGCTGAGGATGATGTTAAAGAATTTAACTAAAGCCAATTGTAATTTGTGGTCTGTATATTTTATAATTTAATTTAGGATATCATCAACACCACAGGCCTTTTTGGGTTGGAGGGTTTTTCTTTTGTCCTGTTGTTCATTCAGTGTAATTGTAGAATCCAGTGGGTTCTTGTAGTCTTTAATATAAGATTTTTACATTTGTAATTGATTCTAAATATGTTTTTACTGTTTGTTCTTTGTTATAGAGCCAAAAAGATTGGAGAAGTGTTTTATCCATACATCTCAGTTTTGGATAGATAACTCTTCGTGTTTCTGTTTCCTTAGCGTGTTTCAGCTTTCCCAGAAGTGGTTAGATTCTATGGATTCTTCAGTTACATTAAGCCGATTTCTGACGTTCTGTTCCTTCTTTTTCCATTGTGTATTTCTGTATTGTTTTAGTGAATCACCATAGTGAAGGCGTAGACTCAGGTTTTCTGGGTCTCTATGTTTTTGTTTGGATAGGTTTCTCAATTTCTTTCTTTAGGTTTTTGCATTCGTCATCAAACCATTTATTATTGTTTTAAATTTTCTTAGGTTGTCTGCTTGAAGTTGTTTGCTTTGATAGGGAAGTTGAGAGGTCAAATATACTGTTTAGGCTTTCTACTGCCACATTTACACTTTCACTATTACAGTGAAATCTTTCGTCCACAAAGTTGTCCAAAAGGGATTGAATTTGTTGTTGCCTAATTGTTTTTTGGTAGGTTTCTACGCTACATTCCTTCCATCTATAGCATTTCTTAATATTGTTCAGTTCCTTTGGCTTTGATGCCCCATGATTGATTATTGCTCTGTTCAAGTTGACTGTGATTTTGCTGTGATCTGATAGGGGTGTCAGTGGGCTGACCCTGAACGCTCTGAGAGACTCTGGGTTGAGGTCAGTGATAAAGCATTCCACAGTACTACTGCCAAGGTATGAGCTGTAGGTGTACCTACCATAGGATTCTCCTCGAGGCCTACCATTGACTATGTACAGACCCAGCGTGTGACAGAGCCGCAGGAGTTATGACCCGTTTTTGTTGGTTGTTTTGTCATAGTTGTGTCTAGGGGAGCGTGCTTGGGAGGGAATACTGTCACCTCCAGGTAGGTGTTTGTCCCCCTGTGTGATGAGAGTGTCAGGTTCTTGTCCAGTTCTGGCATTTGGGTCGCCACAGACTAGTACACTAGTACATGTCCCTGGGCCTGGAAATGGTTGATCTCCCCTCTAGGATGGAGAAGCTGTCATCGTTAAAGTATGGGGAATCTATTGGGGGGATATAGGTAGCACACATGAGGACATTTTTCCTCTGTTGAGAAAATGTCCTTATTATTTCTAGCCAGATGTAAAATGTTCCTGTTTTGCCAAATGTAATGGAGTTGGTTATGTCTGCTCTATACCAAATTAGCATAACCCCTGAGTCTCTTCCCTGTTTCACACCTGGTAGTTTGGTTTATAGGACTACCAGCTCTCTGTAACCTAGAGGACAACCAGTGGGTCCGTCTCTTCTATACAATGTTTCTTGTAGGATGACAATGTCTGCATTTTCAATGTCTTTGATTAAGTCTAGGCTCCTGCTCTTTAGGTCAAAGGCATATGACCTCAGACCTTGTATTTTCCAGGATGAGTTATCTCTCCTCCCTGAGAGAACCATAATAAAACTTTATTAGAGCCTGGACACAATAAACTGAAGTGGTGGAGGGAGGGAGGAAGGTCTGTTGGGGGGTGGATGTAAATTACACCAACAAAACTCCCTTCACTGGCACTCAGCCCCCAGAGAGAGGGAGAGAGAGAGAGACTGTACATAGCTGATAATATAACACTTCAAATGTCTATCTTTTTTAAACCTTTCTGAGGTTTTTGTTGATGTTTTGCGTCTTCTCACGTTTCTTTATTGTATTTCACTTGCTTTGACAATGTAAACACATGTTTCCCATGCCACAAAATCTCCTTTGAATTGAATTGAGAGACAAGGAAAGACCGGGAGGGGAGAGAAGGAGGAGGAGGGGTGGGGAAGAAGATTGAGAGTATGCATGCAGAACAGAATTAGGCCGATTCCCACTAATGATCAAAATCCAGAAAAGAGACGTTAAATTCTACAACCACCTAAAAGGAAGCGATTCCCAAACCTTCCATAACAAAGCCATCACCTACAGAGAGATTAACCTAAATTGATTTTATTTATGTTTTATATTAAGTTATAATAAGTGTTAATTCAGTATGGTTGTAATTGTCTTTATTACAAATAAAAAAATATATAAAAATAGGCCGATTTAATCGGTATCAGCTTTTTGGTCCGCCAATAATCGGTATCTGTATCGGCGTTGAAAAATCATAATCGGTCGACCTCTAATTTGTAATGTCTTTATCGTTTTGAAACTTCTGTATGTGTAATGTTTACTGTTAATTTTTATTGTTTATTTCACTTTTGTATATTATCTACCTCACTTGCTTTGGCAATGTTAACACATGTTTCCCATGCCAATAAAGCCCCATTAATTGAATTGAGTAGAGAAAAGACTGAGGAATCAGAGAGAGGGAGGGGAAGAGGTGGAGAAAGAGGGAAAGAAAGAATCAAGAAAACTGGAGTGAGGAGGAAACGAGAGGGTGGAGAAGTAGGAGGAAATAAGAGGGTGGAGATGTAGGAAGGACAGAGAGCGTGAGGAGAGAGGAGGTGTCTGGTCTTCAATCCCAGAAATTCTTCCAACAGCCTGCAGGTCCCCCAGCCTGGCCAGCCGCACCCATACTGCTGCTATCTTAACACAAGCCTCTTCCCCTCGCCATCCATTCCTCTATCCCTCCCTTCCTCTCCATCCCTTCCTCTATTCCTCCCTTCCCTTGGCTCAATTGGCTGTAGTCTCCAGGCATTGGGCAGCTGATGGGGAATGAGCTGATAGCCCAGTCAAGGTGTAAGAACACAGGTGAGCAGCACGCCTCATGGCAGGCAGCACTCGGACCTGAGCTGGCCCAAAAACCCCATCAGCAGACGGCCAAGCAGTTAAGTTAATTATATAGACTGGTATGGATCCCTAAAGAGAGGACAGAGAGGGAGAGGAAAAAAGAGAGAATGTGAGAGCGGCAGATGGGAAGTTTCTTCCTGTGTATGGGGCACATAACTAGACCTCTCCCACAGTCTCCCATTAGTGTGAGGCAAACGAGGGATAGCATCTGGGAAATACAGATTTCTCCTCTCTTCTTCCACACCAAACGTATCTAAGGTCAGTTTAACCAACGGGTATAATGTCCTAAATGTCAAAGGCACGCATAACCCATTTATAAGGTCTGAAAAGCATCTCAGCAGTCTCTAACAGAAGCCACATAGTGGGTGCTTCAGATATTGTGTGGACTGTGAACGGTCCTAACTCCCCCAGGCTTATAGTGTGTTGGGTGGGGGGCTTGATGTTGTCCCACTCAGCTGTTTTGCCAGCCCACTGCTCTTTTAGCAGAGCAGCAGCCTGTCCCCCATTGTTTTCATGTTGCTGGAATGGTCGCGTTGCTGATGCTGTGCTACTGATGCTGTTTTGTGGGTGGTTTGTTTGCCGCGTCTGACTGTGTGTCTGTCTATTAGGTCAGTGTGTGTGAGCTTTTTCCATGTGTCTGTATTTAAATGTGGTGTTTGTGAGTGCTCCACACACAGCAGACAGCTGCCGTTCAGTCAGCGGTCGGTAGCATTTGCCAGGCTTTCTCATCATACATACCCAGCCGTGTGTGTGTATGGCCAGTGATTAGCCATTGTTTGTGGTGGCTCCACTCATATTGCAGTTAAGGCCCACAGGTAGGGAGGCTGGTGGTTGGATGGCTTGATGGACTGCAGGGCTGACTGACCTCTAGTGCCCAACCGGCTCTCTGGGTAATTCTCTGCGCTTGACTTCTGAGCTGTGGGGCTGGGAAGGCAGGTGGGTGGATGACTGGCTGACTGTTCTCTAGTGCCCAACCGGCACTCTGTGTTGATCATACTGGGAAAGGGGGATACCTAGTCAGTTGTACATGCATTCAACTGAAATGTGCCTTCCCCATTTAACCCAACCCCTCTGAATCAGAGAGGTGCAGGGGGCTGCCTTAATCGACATCCACATCTTCAGTGCCCGTGGAGCACTGCCTTGCTCGGAGAACAACAGATTTTTACCTTGTCAGCTCGGGGATTCGATCCAGCAACCTTTCGGTTACTGACCCAACGCTCTAACCACTAGGCTACCTGCAATTTGCAATTCAATATTTCGATTTGATGTTCCACATATATTGCTCACCATATGTCTGCTGCAGAGGGACGAGAGAGCATGAGACAATGAGTTTTGATCAGTGAGGCAAATGAAAGTGCTGAAAGCATGTCGGCTCAACATGCGCGTGCATGTGTGTGTATCAGAATTTGTGTGTGTCCCTCCCTACTAACCGGGTTTCATGAGCAGCTGACTGTCAGCAGGTCCTTTATCCTGAGAGTGAGAGAGAGAGGGACGTAAAAACAACTCGAACACTTCAAGGGGAAGTGTGTGTGTACATTGGATGTGTGGATGGAAAGGCCGCTGCAGTCCTGTGACTAACACAGACCTGTTCACTGTCCTTTCTCTTTGTCTTTCTTTCTCTCCGTCTACCTGTGTCATGCACACAGTATCTCTGCTCCGGTACCGAAACCTACACACACACACAGACGAGAAGAAAGGCAGACACACACCACACTGGTGCACTCTGCACTGTGCACACACAAATGCAAGCATACACACTTGCAGATTGCGCACAAGCTTCACACACACACACACACACACACACACACACACACACACACACACACACACACACACACACACACACACACACACACACACACACACACACACACACACAGGCCGGGGCCTGCCCCCTGTTATCCCTGCATAGCTGGCCTGATGACTCATGTGTACTTAGTGAGAGCCCGTCTCCCTCCGATCACATCACACTGTGGGTGGATCAACTGGAGCATGACACTGCATCAGCTGCCTAAAACTGTCCTCAACATACTACATAGGGATATGACTGACCTACTGATAATAGATGACATTTTATACAGGGTTATTCCACTTGGTTTCAAAGCACTTTAGACTCTATGGGTATCACTCACGCTGTGTAATGTGCCTTTGTGCTATACTACTCACGACACATCAGCTATCACAGAGGAAAAGCCTCCTACTGCTAGTAGTATGAATATTAAATGCTTGGTTACTACTACCAGGTAACTAGACCTACTATTGCCACTGGAAGCTACTTCGACCTCATTACAACTACGACTGTACCTTACTGTACCTCCCTAACACTACCACCATCATATCCCTAACACTACCACCATCATATCCCTAACACTACCACCATCATATCCCCAACACTACCACCATCATATCCCCAACACTACCACCATCATATCCCCAACACTACCACCATCATATCCCCAACACTACCACCATCATATCCCCAACACTACCACCATCATATCCCCAACACTACCACCATCATATCCCCAACACTACCACCATCATATCCCCAACACTACCACCATCATATCCCCAACACTACCACCATCATATCCCCAACTCTACCACCATCATATCCCTAACACTACCACCATCATATCCCTAACACTACCACCATCATTACATTTACATTTACATTTAAGTCATTTAGCAGACGCTCTTATCCAGAGCGACTTACAAATTGGTGCCTTATGACATCCAGTGGAACAGCCACTTACAATAGTGCATCTAAATCTTTTTAGGGGGGGTGAGAAGGATTACTTACCGTATCCTAGGTATTCCTTGAAGAGGTGGGGTTTCAGGTGTCTCCGGAAGGTGGTGATTGACTCCGCTGTCCTGGCGTCGTGAGGGAGTTTGTTCCACCATTGGGGGGCCAGAGCAGCGAACAGTTTTGACTGGGCTGAGCGGGAACTGTACTTCCTCAGTGGTAGGGAGGCGAGCAGGCCAGAGGTGGATGAACGCAGTGCCCTTGTTTGGGTGTAGGGCCTGATCAGAGCCTGGAGGTACTGAGGTGCCGTTCCCTCACAGCTCCGTAGGCAAGCACCATGGTCTTGTAGCGGATGCGAGCTTCAACTGGAAGCCAGTGGAGAGAGCGGAGGAGCGGGGTGACGTGAGAGAACTTGGGAAGGTTGAACACCAGACGGGCTGCGGCGTTCTGGATGAGTTGTAGGGGTTTAATGGCACAGGCAGGGAGCCCAGCCAACAGCGAGTTGCAGTAATCAAGACGGGAGATGACAAGTGCCTGGATTAGGACCTGCGCCGCTTCCTGTGTGAGGCAGGGTCGTACTCTGCGGATGTTGTAGAGCATGAACCTACAGGAACGGGACACCGCCTTGATGTTAGTTGAGAACGACAGGGTGTTGTCCAGGATCACGCCAAGGTTCTTAGCGCTCTGGGAGGAGGACACAATGGAGTTGTCAACCGTGATGGCGAGATCATGGAACGGGCAATCCTTCCCCGGGAGGAAGAGGAGCTCCGTCTTGCTGAGGTTCAGCTTGAGGTGGTGATCCGTCATCCACACTGATATGTCTGCCAGACATGCAGAGATGCGATTCGCCACCTGGTCATCAGAAGGGGGAAAGGAGAAGATGAATTGTGTGTCGTCTGCATAGCAATGATAGGAGAGACCATGTGAGGTTATGACAGAGCCAAGTGACTTGGTGTATAGCGAGAATAAGAGAGGGCCTAGAACAGAGCCCTGGGGGACACCAGTGGTGAGAGCGCGTGGTGAGGAGACAGATTCTCGCCACGCCACCTGGTAGGAGCGACCTGTCAGGTAGGACGCAATCCAAGCGTGGGCCGCGCCGGAGATGCCCAACTCGGAGAGGGTGGAGAGGAGGATCTGATGGTTCACAGTATCGAAGGCAGCCGATAGGTCTAGAAGGATGAGAGCAGAGGAGAGAGAGTTAGCTTTAGCAGTGCGGAGCGCCTCCGTGATACAGAGAAGAGCAGTCTCAGTTGAATGACTAGTCTTGAAACCTGACTGATTTGGATCAAGAAGGTCATTCTGAGAGAGATAGCGGTAGAGCTGGCCAAGGACGGCACGCTCAAGAGTTTTGGAGAGAAAAGAGAGAAGGGATACTGGTCTGTAGTTGTTGACATCGGAGGGATCGAGTGTAGGTTTTTTCAGAAGGGGTGCAACTCTCGCTCTCTTGAAGACGGGAGGGACATTGCCAGCGGTCAGGGATGAGTTGATGAGCGAGGTGAGGTAAGGGAGAAGGTCTCCGGAAATGGTCTGGAGAAGAGAGGAGGGGATAGGGTCAAGCGGGCAGGTTGTTGGGCGGCCGGCCGTCACAAGACGCGAGATTTCATCTGGAGAGAGAGGGGAGAAAGAGGTCAGAGCATAGGGTAGGGCAGTGTGAGCAGAACCAGCGGTGTCGTTTGACTTAGCAAACGAGGATCGGATGTCGTCGACCTTCTTTTCAAAATGGTTGACGAAGTCATCTGCAGAGAGGGAGGGGGGATTCAGGAGGGAGGAGAAGGTGGCAAAGAGCTTCCTAGGGTTAGAGGCAGATGCTTGGAATTTAGAATGGTAGAAAGTGGCTTTAGCAGCAGAGACAGAGGAGGAAAATGTAGAGAGGAGGGAGTGAAAGGATGCCAGGTCCGCAGGGAGGCGAGTTTTCCTCCATTTCCGCTCGGCTGCCCGGAGCCCTGTTCTGTGAGCTCTCAATGAGTCGTCGAGCCACGGAGCGGGAGGGGAGGACCGAGCCGGCCTGGAGGATAGGGGACATAGAGAGTCAAAGGATGCAGAAAGGGAGGAGAGGAGGGTTGAGGAGGCAGAATCAGGAGATAGGTTGGAGAAAGTTTGAGCAGAGGGAAGAGATGATAGGATGGAAGAGGAGAGAGTAGCGGGGGAGAGAGAGCGAAGGTTGGGACGGCGCGATACCATCCAGTAGGGGCAGTGTGGGAAGTGTTGGATGAGAGCGAGAGGGAAAAGGATACAAGGTAGTGGTCGGAGACTTGGAGGGGAGTTGCAATGAGGTTAGTAGAAGAGCAGCATCTAGTAAAGATGAGGTCAAGCGTATTGCCTGCCTTGTGAGTAGGGGGAAGGTGAGAGGGTGAGGTCAAAAGAGGAGAGGAGTGGAAAGAAGGAGGCAGAGAGGAATGAGTCAAAGGTAGACGTGGGGAGGTTAAAGTCGCCCAGAACTGTGAGAGGTGAGCCGTCCTCAGGAAAGGAGCTTATCAAGGCATCAAGCTCATTGATGAACTCTCCAAGGGAACCTGGAGGGCGATAAATGATAAGGATGTTAAGCTTGAAAGGGCTGGTAACTGTGACAGCATGGAATTCAAAGGAGGCGATAGACAGATGGGTAAGGGGAGAAAGAGAGAAAGACCACTTGGGAGAGATGAGGATCCCGGTGCCACCACCCCGCTGACCAGAAGCTCTCGGGGTGTGCGAGAACACGTGGGCGGACGAGGAGAGAGCAGTAGGAGTAGCAGTGTTATCTGTGGTGATCCATGTTTCCGTCAGTGCCAAGAAGTCGAGGGACTGGAGGGAGGCATAGGCTGAGATGAACTCTGCCTTGTTGGCCGCAGATCGGCAGTTCCAGAGGCTACCGGAGACCTGGAACTCCACGTGGGTCGTACGCGCTGGGACCACCAGATTAGGGTGGCCGCGGCCACGCGGTGTGGAGCGTTTGTATGATCTGTGCAGAGAGGAGAGAACAGGGATAGACAGACACATAGTTGACAGGCTACAGAAAAGGCTACGCTAATGCAAGGAGATTGGAATGACAAGTGGACTACACGTCTCGAATGTTCAGAAAGTTAAGCTTACATAGCAAGAATCTTATTGACTAAAATGATTAAAATGATACAGTACTGCTGAAGTAGGCTAGCTGGCAGTAGCTGCGTTGTTGACACTACACTAATCAAGTCGTTCCGTTGAGTGTAATAGTTTCTACAGTGCTACTATTCGGGGCTAGCTGGCTAGCTAGCAGTGTTGTTTACGTTACGTTGCGTTAAAAGAACGACAATAGCTGGCTAGCTAACCTAGGAAATCGCTCTAGACTACACAATTATCTTTGAAACAAAGACGGCTATGTAACTAGCTATGTAGCTAGCTACGATCAAACAAATCAAACCGTTGTACTGTAATGAAATGAAATGAAAATGTGATACTACCTGACCGGGTTGTTGAATTCGATTCAGTAACGTGTGTGTGGTGACGTCATATCCCTAACACTACCACCATCATATCCCTAACACTACCACCATCATATCCCTAACACTACCACCATCATATCCCTAACACTACCACCATCATATCCCTAACACTGCCACCATCATATCCCTAACACTACCACCATCATATCCCTAACACTGCCACCATCATATCCCTAACACTGCCACCATCATATCCCTAACGCTACCACCATCATATCCCTAACGCTACCACCATCATATCCCTAACGCTACCACCATCATATCCCTAACGCTACCACCATCATATCCCTAACACTACCACCATCATATCCCTAACACTACCACCATCATATCCCTAACACTACCACCATCATATCCCTAACACTACCACCATCATATCCCTAACTCTACCACCATCATATCCCTAATGCTACCACCATCATATCCCTAATGCTACCACCATCATATCCCTAACGCTACCACCATCATATCCCTAACGCTACCACCATCATATCCCTAACGCTACCACCATCATATCCCTAACGCTACCACCATCATATCCCTAACGCTACCACCATCATATCCCTAACGCTACCACCATCATATCCCTAACACTACCACCATCATATCCCTAACACTACCACCATCATATCCCTAACACTACCACCATCATATCCCTAACTCTACCACCATCATATCCCTAATGCTACCACCATCATATCCCTAATGCTACCACCATCATATCCCTAACGCTACCACCATCATATCCCTAACGCTACCACCATCATATCCCTAACACTACCACCATCATATCCCTAACACTACCACCATCATATCCCCAACACTACCACCATCATATCCCCAACACTACCACCATCATATCCCTAACGCTACCACCATCATATCCCTAATGCTACCACCATCATATCCCTAACGCTACCACCATCATATCCTTAACGCTACCACCATCATATCCCTAATTACTACCACTATCATATCCCTAACACTACCACCATCGTATCCCTAATTACAACCACCATCATATCCCTAACACTACCACCATCATATCCCTAACACTACCACCATCATATCCCTAACACTACCACCATCATATCCCTAACACTACCACCATCATATCCCTAACACTACCACCATCATATCCCTAACAGTACCACCATCATATCCCTAACAGTACCACCATCATATCCCTAACAGTACCACCATCATATCCCTAACACTACTACCATCATATCCCTAACACTACCACCATCATATCCCTAACACTACCACCATCATAGCCCTAACACCACCACCATCATATCCCTAACACTACCACCATCATATCCCCAACACCACCACCACCGCCATCATATCCCACCACCACCATCATATCCCCAACACCACCACCACCGCCATCATATTCCCAACACCGCCACCATATCCCCACCACCATCATCATATCCCCACCTCCGCCATCACCACCATCATATCCCCAACACCACCACCACCATCATCATATCTCCCCCACCGCCACCACCGTCATCATATCCCCACCACCTCCATCATATCCCCACCACCATCATATCCCCACCACCACCATCATATCCCCACCACCATCATCATATCCCCACCACCTCCATCATATCCCCACCACCACCATCATATCCCCACCACCATCATCATATCCCCACCACCTCCATCATATCCCTAACACTACCACCATCGTATCCCTAATTACAACCACCATCATATCCCTAACACTACCACCATCATATCCCTAACACTACCACCATCATATCCCTAACACTACCACCATCATATCCCTAACACTACCACCATCATATCCCTAACACTACTACCATCATATCCCAAACACTACCACCATCATATCCCTAACACTACCACCATCATATCCCTAACACTACCACCATCATATCCCTAACACTACCACCATCATATCCCCAACACCACCACCACCGCCATCATATCCCCACCACCGCCATCATATCCCCACCACCACCATCATATTCCCAACACCGCCACCATATTCCCAACACCGCCACCATATCCCCACCACCATCATCATATCCCCACCTCCGCCATCACCACCATCATATCCCCACCACCGCCACCACCGTCATCATATCCCCAATCACCACCATCATATCCCCAACACCACCACCACCGTCATCATATCTCCCCCACCGCCACCACCGTCATCATATCCCCACCACCACCATCATATCCCCACCACCACCATCATATCCCCACCACCGCCATCATATCCCCACCACCATCATCATATCCCCACCACCATCATCATATCCCCACCACCACCATCATATCCCCACCACCACCATCATATCCCCACCAACACCATCATATCCCCACCACCACCATCATATCCCCACCACCACCATCATCATATCCCCACCACCTCCATCATATACCCACCACCACCATCATATCCCCAACACCACCACCACTGTCATCATATTCCCACCACCTCCATCATATACCCACCACCACCATCATATCCCCAACACCACCACCACTGTCATCATATTCCCACCACCTCCATCATATACCCACCACCACCATCATATCCCCAACACCACCACCACCGTCATCATATCCCCACCACCTCCATCATATCCCCACCACCTCCATCATATACCCACCACCACCACCATCATATCCCCAACACCACCACCACTGTCATCATATCCCCACCACCTCCATCATATCCCCACCACCTCCATCATATACCCACCACCACCACCATCATATCCCCAACACCACCACCACTGTCATCATATCCCCACCACCTCCATCATATCCCCACCACCTCCATCATATCCCCACCACCGTCATCATATCCCCACCACCTCCATCATATCCCCACCATCTCCATCATATCCCCACCACCTCCATCATATCCCCACCACCTCCATCATATCCCCACCACCTCCATCATATCCCCACCACCTCCATCATAATTTCACCAACACCACCACCACCACCGTCATCATATCCCCACCACCGCCATCATATCCCTACCACCTCCATCATATCCCCAACACCACCACCACCGTCATCATATCCCCACCACCTCCATCATATACCCACCACCACCATCATATCCCCAACACCACCACCACTGTCATCATATCCCCACCACCTCCATCATATCCCCACCACCTCCATCATATACCCACCACCACCATCATATCCCCAACACCACCACCACCGTCATCATATCCCCACCACCGTCATCATATCCCCACCACCTCCATCATATCCCCACCACCACCACCGTCATCATATCCCCACCACCTCCATCATATACCCACCACCACCATCATATCCCCAACACCACCACCACCACCGTCATCATATCCCCACCACCTCCATCATATCCCCACCACCTCCATCATATACCCACCACCGTCATCATATCCCCACCACCACCATCATATCCCCACCACCACCATCATATCCCCACCACCATCATCATATCCCCACCACCACCATCATATCCCCACCACCATCATCATATCCCCACCACCATCATCATATCCCTACCACCGCCATCATATCCCCACCACCGTCATCATATCCCCACCACCTCCATCATAATTTCACCAACACCACCACCACCACCGTCATCATATCCCCACCACCGTCATCATATCCCCACCACCTCCATCATATCCCCAACACCACCACCGCCATCATATCCCCACCACCACCATCATATCCCCACCACCTCCATCATATCCCCAACACCACCACCACCGTCATCATATCCCCACCACCTCCATCATATCCCCATCACCTCCATCATATCCCCACCACCTCCATAATATCCCCAACACCACCACCGTCATCATATCCCCAACACCACCACCACCGTCATCATTTCCCCACCACCTCCATCATATCCCCAACACCACCACCACCATCATCATTTCCCCACCACCTCCATCATATCCCCAATACCACCATCATACCCCCAACACCACCACCACCATCATCATATCCCCACCACCATCATCATATCCCCACCACCTCCATCATATCCCCACCACCTCCATCATATCCCCACCACCATCATCATATCCCCACCACCTCCATCATATCCCCACCACCATCATCATATCCCCACCACCTCCATCATATTCCCACCACCTCCATCATATCCCCAACACCACCACCACCATCATCATTTCCCCACCAACTCCATCATATCCCCACCACCTCCATCATATCTCCACCACCACCATCATATCCCCAACACCACCACCATCATATCCCCAACACCACCACCACCGTCATCATATCCCCACCACCTCCATCATATCCCCACCACCTCCATCATATCCCCACCACCTCCATCATATCCCCACCACCACCACCACATCCCCACCACCTCCATCACATCCCCACCACCACCACCACCACCACCGTCATCATATCCCCACCACCTCCATCATATCCCCACCACCTCCATCATATCCCCACCACCTCCATCATATCCCCACCACCACCACCACATCCCCACCACCTCCATCATATCCCCACCACCACCACATCCCCACCACCTCCATCATATCCCCACCACCACCACCACCGTCATCATATCCCCACCACCTCCATCATATCCCCACCACCGCCATCATATCCCCACCGCCACCATCATATCCCCAACACCACCACTCTTTCCTCCAAATGTCCTTAATAGTACTAATCAGGATGCGGTCTGAGGAAAGAGGGGAGGGAGGGAGTGATGAAGGATCTATAGAAAGAAAAGAAGGAAATAGAACAAGATTGAAAATGCAGGACCTTCAGCCAAGTAGGTTATGGGTCAGAGTGTTTATTTCTGCCCAGTTCTCAACACAGACACACACACACACACACACACACACACACACACACACACACACACACACACACACACACACACACACACACACACACACACACACACACACACACACTTCTCCCTATAGTTATAACAGAGAAGCTTGTGATTTCAGTTCTACTTAAGATCTAAACTGATCTTTAGTATATTTATTTTCCAGTACAAGGCTGCACAGCACAGATGCTCTGGACCGGTTTCCCTGTTCAATTTCAGTCTGGGTCGTGTGTCTGTACACTATAATCTATTCAGCATACATTTATGAGATACTAAAAAGAACTTCTCATTGTGTCCCTTTTAATCACAGTGTATTTTTGATACCGTTTCCAAACCTCACTGCCGTCCCAGTTGTTATATTGAGTTAACAAGGCGAAGGCTGCAGACCGAGAGAGACAGGCTGCAGGGGTGTGAGCTGTGAGCAGAGTACTGACACTAGGGCTGGGTGATATGGGCTGAAAATCAGATCTTGATTTTTGTTTTTCTAACTTGTGGGCGATTCACGATGCATATAAACATTTTGTTTTCATGTTTTCTCTAAGTAATCGTTGATGCATAGTTAAAGGTCAAATACACTGCATTTCAAACAGTCAGAAATAATCTAATGAATTCTAATGAATTCAGGCTGTAATTATAAATGTAGCCATGCATGCATGCATAATGCACATTCACTAATAATCACTAATAACGACTAAGTTCTTGTAGCAGGCATTGTAGAATTATACAGATGTCATAAACAATCTCTTAAGCACAAGCCCACGTGCTAGTGAGTACCCAGCTAATCTTTATATGACAAGTTTAGCCAACTTGGATCTATTTGCTAGCAAACAAGGCATAACAGTTTAATTGTATTGTACACACCCTTCTGTCAGTCTCCAACAGTCTGAATAGCACGCTAGCCTGTCCACTTTGTTCAGATGTTGTAATCAAGTGGCCTACTTTATTTCTCAGAATGAGAACGACTTGCCAATTCCTTATATGTAATTGTGTTTTATGCTTTATGCGCATTAATGAAACACAGACGAGACAGATAGTATAGTAGTCTCGGGCTAAAACGCACACGACAAACTGAGCATATTTTTCATAATCAATGTTCGTTGACACTCCTGTTTTCGTAGCGTCTGCTCGGCGCACAATTTGAGGAGTTGAGAGATAAAAAGGGTATCGCTAGAAAGGTTAGCTACTCTATTACAGTAAAATAATTTATGAATCTCTTTCGGTGTCCATGTGACCGATTCTGTTGGACCACACCTCAAATGCAAATAGCGAGTTAAAACCGCTTGTCAGAGAGGAAGAAGTGATCTCTCATCTCTGTTGTTGTGAGTGGCAGGGGGAGGGGCTTGGTATGTGTGAGTAAATGGGAAGGTGCACACGTCACAGAATTGAGTGACAGAGACGAGACAAAAAAGACACGAGAACTAGCAGACAAACGGAAACAATGTGATTCTTGCGATACGCCAAGCTCTAACTGACACACACACAGCGCCCCACCAGCCCATTAGGGCACCTCTGTAGCCCCTATAATGGCTGAGGCCCCAGCAGCGAGCAGGGCATTTCAGGAAAAAAACAGATAATGCACCGCCTGGCCATCCAGATGGCAGACAGAGAGAAGGACTCTGTTAGCTCCAGATGAACTCTGTCATGCCAGGCCTCAGATTCCCCCTCACATTCCTCTTCTCACCTCTGGTATTAACAGATAAATATGTGAAACACCCTAGACAAAAGTTTTGTTCCAATTTACTTGAAGTTATCACAGATAAACACACAATCACTTACAGATATAGATGAACATGCAGACACACTCATACGTATGCATTTGCACACAATTTCACACACATGGGCACAGAGGCCTGTATTTCCCTGTGAGGAGTAGACCGAGGGAGCGAGGGGGAGAGAGAGAGGCAGCTTTCGCAAGCCGGGGAATAAAGAGTGTTTTTAATAGGTGTTGCGAGGATAAGTTGGATAAATGACATCTTCTTTCATCCAAAGAGGCAGGCAGAGAGCCTCAGGGTGGGTGGGGCAAGTGTGGGTGGGGCAAGTGTGGGTGGGGCTAGTGTGCAAGCCTCTGTATGCTTATGTGTGAGTGAAGAAAGTTGTTTCGTTACCTCCTGATACGGCCATAACATATTATGTTTTTTCGGCTAACCCTTCCTTTGAGAATTGAGTGTGAAAAGTAATGTACTTCAGAGGGGGCATGTAGGGTGGAACAATGTGCCCAAAATGTTGAATAAGGAGTGAATGGGGGTCGGGGCTGGCATGACAATGGGGAACAACCCAGGGGTGAAGAGAGCGGGGGAGATTGATGATACATCTCCCCTGGTTAAATATTATCAGGCTCTTTTCTTCATGTATCAACCCCCCCCCCCTCCTCACTCTGAAAATAGATTGGTCCACCAGGCTAATGATCTGTCCTTCTGGGCCATTCACTTTGTAATGCACTGTTTACCAACTATTGAGACACTGGCGCTTTATTTTTCTTTTCTGCTTTAAGGTGGCGCTGACAGATATGGCAGCTCTGCTTCTAGCTCCTAAGCAACTTTGTAGTATTTCGTTTTTTGTGTGTGTTATTTCTTACCGGAATTAACTTTTGGATATCAGAGTGGCGGTAACTCACCAGCATTACAACCAGGAATACGACTTTCCCGAATTGGATCCGTTGTTCATGCCCCCCAGGGCAATTGAACTTATTCCAGAGGCTGCTCCAAAACACCGCCGGCGGAGAAGAGGTATTCAATGTGGACTTCTGGTCTGACTCAGGAGGCGTGTACACCATCCACCGCTTCCGAGTATATTACTCTCTAATGTTCAGTCTCTGGATAATAAAGTAGACGAGCTCAGGGCGAGGATATCCTTTCAGAGAGACATTAGGAATTGTAATATACTCTGTTTGTCACGATCGTTGTAATATGAATCGGACCAAAATGCAGCGTGGTATGGTTCCATCCTCTTTATTTGGAAGTGAAACACACAGAAAACAACAAAGCGAAAAATGAAACGTGAAGCTAATGTAGTGCTCCCAGGCAACTATAGATAGACACGATCCCACGAAAAAAGTCTCAGGAGGCTGAAGAAATTTGTCTTGGGCCCTGCAAAATTGGTCCTTCTGTGGCTCAGTTGGTAGAGCATGGCGCTTGTAACGCCAGGGTAGTGGGTTCGATTCCCGGGACCACCCATACGTAGAATGTATGCACACATGACTGTAAGTCGCTTTGGATAAAAGCGTCAGCTAAATGGCATATATTATTATTATATTATAAAATTGAGAACATCTTGTCAGGCTGTATCACCGCCTGGTATAGCAACTGCACTTCCCGCAACCGCAGGGCTCTCCAGAGAGTGGTACTGTCTGCCCAACGCATCACAGGGGGCAAACTACCAGCCCTCCAGGACACCTACAGCACCCTGCCTGTTCAACCTGCTATCATCCAGAAGGCGAGGCCAGTACAGGTTCATCAAAGCTGGGACCAAGAGACTGAAAAACAGCTGTATTGTTGTGAATTGTTTTTAGATACTACTACACTTTTCAATACTACTGCACTGTTGGAGCTAGGAACACAAGCATTTTGCTACACCCACAATAACATCTGCTAAGGAGATGTATGTATATGTATGTAATACAATTTGATTTGATTTGCAACACAGATGGTTTGAGTATCCATTGTGATTATTTATGTCTGTCACTGTCAGCGAATCTGGGAAGCATTCAGTTTCAGTTTAGAAGTTCTCAAATTTCCCAAGACGATAGTAAATTGATCAAAACTTGTTTAAAGATAGAGAAACCTTTCAGAAAGAAAGTTAGTCCAGCACTATTGGCAAAAGAAAAAATTCCCTCTGGATCTTGGTTGATTTGTTGTCTGCTAGATCTTCATAAATGGCTTTATTGAGTTGCTCCCTTGTTGCTGTTTGAGTGAAGGTTTTATTTGTGCAGGCCTAAACTGTAAAAATCCAGTGAAGGCCATGTAAATCTGATGGCTTGGTGACAGGTGGCTTTACAGTGGGCTATATATTTTCTTTTTGACTGACTTCAGACCAGTTACAAATACATGTTCTATTCAAAACTATGCACACGGCCACATGTGAAGCTGATAGGGTTTGACAAGGTTTTCCGGGGGTGCACTCTCAAAGTCCAACAACAGTTTGTCATCGCATTTTTTCTTTGCCTCCTACTAGCTAATTTCATTAGTCAAGGGAAGGAATATGAGTGGCATTCAGAACACATTGTAATATTTTCACAGAATTTCTCCGTTAGTCGTTGCAGCAAAGGACAGTCGTGATTCCTCACTTAGAGAGATATGTCAAGGGACTTCTCAAGGCTCTTCCATTGTTGAAGCTAGCAGAATTGTAGCTATAAGCTCTATGAAAAGTCTCTCTCCCCTGATAGTGCACTTCCACTGTCAGGGTTGTCTCCAGTGAAGTTGACCCACAGCGACCCATGGGAGTTGTGGGTAAAAGGTCCAGCTTTCATACAATCAACTGTTCTCTTCCAGTGGAGGAGGAGGAATGGAGGGAAAGATTCTTCTCTCATTGTCCCCTACACACACAGGGCGACAGGCTAGTATCTTCATCAGCGTCTACAGAGCCACAGGGTTTCTGCCCGGCATAGGGGAGAAGATGGAGGGAGGGATGGGGGAGGAGCCCAGCCACCGCTATCATCTGCATTCTCTGGCCCCCAATTCTTTTGAAATGCTGATGATTGCACCCCCACCTCACCCTCCCTCCACCACCACGCCCCATCATTGCTTCATTTCTCTTTAATGTAATTTGGTGCAATGGAGTTATCCATTCCATTACCACACCCCACCACCCCCACCAATGGGTTAAACCCTAACCACACTTATCAACCCCCCCCTCCCCCAACCCTGATAGCAGCACCACAGCAGCTGTTGCTCTCTTTGACAGGCTTTTGTTCCCCACAACCTGCTGGCTAAGCAGGGGATTTTAGATGTCCGATTAACATTTGAACTGGCTCTGCACATTTTTACATTTCACATCCCTCCCCTACCTCACCAGGTTAGGCCTCAACTGGGTGGATGGAAGGGGTGGTGGGGAAACACGAACATCACTGTACTCTACAGTATAGGACCACCACAAACGGGGCATTATGCCTAATGATAACGCTGTGTGCTCACTGCACTGTGCATCCACCCACCCACCAACCAATCCGTCGGCTCACACTTCGGCTTTGTGCCGTGCAGCAATCAGCCATCCCCAGAAAAAGCGTCCGCTGTCATGGCCCGGGGCACGTCTCAAGTGGAGGTCACTGGCGGGGGTGTCATAATGCCATGGGCCTGGGAACAACACGCGGCAAGGGGAAAGGAAAAATCCACTTAAAGCGAACCCCGCCGGCCAGCACTTCTCAATGGGAAATCCTCCTCTTCAGCACTCTCTTCACTTCAGTTCAGACTCCAGGCTCTGAGAGAGAGAATAAAGGCTTTTATACAGGGCCTCGAGCCCTGAGATGAGACAGACTGAGACACAGCCTGCCAGGCAGCAAGGCAGGCCTGAGATCTTTATTGGGGAAGATGGAGATGAAACACTAGACTAGAGAGAAGCACAGAGGAGTGAATCAAAGCCAGCCAAGTCGGTTTTGATGAGGAGGGCTCTGACTCTGTTTTCACTTTCTGTCACTCTCTCTCCCCCTCTCTTGCTCTCTCGCCGGTGCCCCTAGTTAACCCTGAGTTAGTGATGCTCTGAGGGCAAGCCTGAAGTAGAGGCAAGACCGGGAATGAAGAGAGAGAAATAAATGGACTGATGGATGGATAGAAAAGGTAGATGGATGGGTGTAATGAACGCAGAGCTGTAATTGCTTCACTGATCAGAAGTCTAAAGGTATCCGCATCCTTCCCAGCCGAAACAGTTCGGAAGAGTTTGTGCATACGATACTGGCAAAAGTTTTAGAACACCTACTCGTTCAAGGGTGTTTATTTATTTTTTACTATTTTATACATTGTAGAATAAAAGTGAAGACAACAAAACTATGAAATAACACATATGGAATCATGTAGTAACCAAAAAAGTGTTAACCTGTTACTCCTACCCCCTACTTTTTAGAACATTCTATTAAAAATCGCGCAACATTTCAGCGCCCTGCTGCTCATGCCAGGAATATAGTATATGCATATGATTAGTATGTGTGGATAGAAAACACACAGACGTTTATAAAACTGGTTAAATCACGGCTGTGACTATAACAGAACGTGCGTTCCATCGAAAAGCGCAGGAAAATCTGATCACTGAAAATGGAAATATATATCCATCCGCCAATTCAACCCATTGATAAAGGCGAACCACAATAAATGGGGCTGAGGTTGCAATACCTACAGCTTCCACACGATGTCAACAGTCTTGTCATTTGCCTAGGCTTTGTTTCTTGGTCAAACGAAGAAGAGACAAGCCATTTGTTCAAGCCTCCGACCGGATATTTTGGTTGAGATTTACCCGGACATTATTTCCAGACGGACAGCTAAAGAATATACTTCACCTTGTGATCAATTTGATCGCTTATTAACGTTTACTAATACCTAAAGTTGCATTACAAAAGTATTTTCGAAGTGTTTTGTGAAAGTTTATCGTCGACTTTTTTAATTTTAAAAAATGACGTTACATTATAAGACGCTATTTTTTTTCGTTTATCACACAGTCTTCATAGATCGATATCTAGGCTATATATGGACCGATTTAATCGAAAAAAAGACCCAATAGTGATTATGGGACATCTAGGAGTGCTAACAAAGAAGATGGTCAAAGGTAATGAATGTTTTATATTTTATTTGTGCGGTTTGTGTAGCGCCGACTATGCTAATTATTTTGTTTACGTTCCCTGCGAGTCTTTTGGGGTGTTACATGCTATCAGATAATAGCTTCTCATGCTTTCGCCGAAAAGCATTTTAAAAATCTGACTTGTTGCCTGGATTCACAACGAGTGTAGCTTTAATTCAATACCCCGCATGTGTATTTTAATGAACGTTTGAGTTTTAACTAGTACTATTAGCATTTAGCGTAGTGCATTTGCATTTCCAGATGTCTAGATGGGACGCCTGCGTGTCAGGTAGGAAGGAGCAAGAGGTTAAACATATCAAAATATATTTTATATTTGAGATTCTTCAAAGTAGCCACCCTTTGCCTTGATGACAGTTTTGCACACACTTGGCATTCTCTCAACCAGCTTCACCTGGAATGCTTTTTTTTCACAGTCTTGAAGGAGTTCCCACATATGCTGAGTACTTGTTGGCTGCTTTTCCTTCACTCTGCGGTCCAACTCATCCCAAACCATTTCAATTTGGTTGAGGTCAGGTGATTGTGGAGGCCAGGTCATCTGATGCAGCACTCCATCACTCTCCTTCTTGTTCAAATAAGCCTTTATACAGCCTGGAGGTGTTTTGGGTCATTGTCCTGTTGAAAAACAAATGATAGTCCCACTAAGCCCAAACCAGATGGGATGGCGTATTGTTGCACAATGCTGTGGTAGGGGTGATATACACTGCTCAAAAAAATAAAGGGAACACTAAAATAACACATCCTAGATCTGAATGAATGAAATATTCTTATTAAATACTTTTTTCTTTACATAGTTGAATGTGCTGACAACAAAATCACACAAAAATTATCAATTGAAATAAAATGTATCAACCCATGGAGGTCTGGATTTGGAGTCACACTCAAAATTAAAGTGGAAAACCACACTACAGGCTGATCCAACTTTGATGTAATGTCCTTAAAACAAGTCACAATGAGGCTCAGTAGTGTGTGTGGCCTCCACGTGCCTGTATGACCTCCCTACAATGCCTGGGCATGCTCCTGATGAGGTGGCGGATGGTCTCCTGAGGGATCTCCTCCCAGACCTGGACTAAAGCATCCGCCAACTCCAGGACAGTATGTGGTGCAACGTGGCGTTGGTGGATGGAGCGAGACATGATGTCCCAGATGTGCTCAATTGGATTCAGGTCTGGGGAACAGGTGGGCCAGTCCATAGCATCAATGCCTTCCTCTTGCAGGAACTGCTGACACACTCCAGCCACATGAGGTCTAGCATTGTCTTGCATTAGGAGGAACCCAGGGCCAACCTCATCAGCATATGGTCTCACAAGGGGTCTGAGGATCTCATCTCGGTACCTAATGGCAGTCAGGCTACCTCTGGCGAGCACATGGAGGGCTGTGCGGCCCCCCCAAAGAAATGCCACCCCACACCATGGCTGACCCACCGCCAAACCAGTCATGCTGGAGGATGTTGCAGGCAGCAGAACGTTCTCCACGGCGTCTCCAGACTCTGTCACGTCTGTCACATGTGCTCAGTGTGAACCTGCTTTCATCTGTGAAGAGCACAGGGCGCCAGTGGAGAATTTGCCAATCTTGGTGTTCTCTGGCAAATGCCAAACGTCCTGCACGGTGTTGGGCTGTAAGCACAACCCCCACCTGTAGACGTCAGGCCCTCATACCACCCTCATGGAGTCTGTTTCTGACCGTTTGAGCAGACACATGCACATTTGTGGCCAGCTGGAGGTAATTTTGTAGGGCTCTGGCAGTGCTCCTCCTGCTCCTCCTTGCACAAAGGCGGAGGTAGCGGTCCTGCTGCTGGGTTGTTGCCCTCCTACGGCCTCCTCCACGTCTCCTGATGTACTGGCCACTACGCTGACAGACACAGCAAACCTTCTTGCCACAGCTCGCTTTGATGTGCCATCCTGGATGAGCTGCACTACCTGAGCCACATGTGTGGGTTATAGACTCCGTCTCATGCTACCACTAGAGTGAAAGCACCGCCAGCATTCAAAAGTGACCAAAACATCAGCCAGGAAGCATAGGAACTGAGAATTGGTCTGTGGTCACCACCTGCAGAACCACTCCTTTATTGGGGGTGTCTTGCTAATTGCCTATAATTTCCACCTGTTGTCTATTCCATTTGCACAACAGCATGTGAAATGTATCGTCAATCAGTGTTGCTTCCTAAGTGGACAGTTTGATTTCACAGAAGTGTGATTGACTTGGAGTTACATTGTGTTGTTTAAGTGTTCCCTTTATTTTTTGAGTAGTGTACATTGTGCCTTGAATACACATGCAGAGATCATCCGTTCACCCACACCGTGTCTCACAAAGACACGGCGGTTGGAACCAAAAATCTCCAATTTGGACAAATTTCCGCCGATCTAATGTCCATTGCTCATGTTTCTTGGCCCAAGCCAGTCTCCTCTTCTTATTGGTGTCCTTTCGTAGTGGTTTCTTTGCAGCAATTCAACCATGACCATGATGATTCATACAGTCTCCTCTAAACAGTTGATGTTGAGATGTTACTTGATCTCTGTGAAGCATTTATTTGAGCTGCAATTTCTGAGGCTGGTAACTCTAATGAACTTATCCTCTGCAGCAGAAGTAACTTCCATTCCAGTGGTGGTTCTCATGAGAGCTAGTGTCATCGTAGCGCTTGATGGTTTTTGCGATTGCACAAAGTTCTTGAAATGTTCCGTATTGACTGACCTGCATGTCTTAAAGCAATGATGGACTGTCGTTTCTCTTTGGTTATTTGAGCTGTTCTTGCCATAATGTGGACTTGGTCTTTTACCAAATAGGGCTATCTTCTGTATACCACTCCTACCTTGTCACAACACAACTGATTGGCTTAAACGCATTAAGAAGGAATGAAATTCCACAAATGAACTTTGAACAAGGCACACCTGTTAATGCATTCCAGGTGACTACCTCATGAAGCTGTTTGAGACAATGCCAAAAGTGTTCAAAGCTGACATCAAGGCTACTTTGAAGAATCTCAAATATAAAATCGATTTTGTTTTGTTTGACTTTTTTTGGTTACTACATGATTCCATATGTGTTATTTAATTGTTTTTATGTCTTTACGATTTTACAATGTAGAAAATAGTAAAAAATAAAGAACAACCGTTGAATGAGTAGGTGTTCTAAAACTTTTGAACGGTAGTATATATTCTGACGTCATCTGATGTAATTTTTTGGACTTTGGTGAGGGTTTTTCCGGGCCATTCTGGCACACACATTTTTTTTCAGGAGGCAAGCCGAAGTTCGGAGCCAAAGTCTACACTCCTTCGTCGGTGATTGGTCAACAGTAGGGATTATTCAATAGTCTTTGTTGTCATTCAATGAGACAACTCGTTTTCTTGCACGGTTTTTAATTGAGATACTGCAACAAACATCTTAGTTAGATGGAAAATTAATGACAGATTTATTGAGTTATCTTAGATTAATTCAGACTATTTTGAGGAAGTATATACTGGCTACGGCATCTCAAAATGGACAAACCTTACTATTGCCATTTTTTTTAAACGAAAGGTCTTTTAAGGGAGTATATGCGCATACTCTTTCACAAACAAAGTTCGGCTAGGCGCCAGCCGAACCGAAGCATGCTGACGCCTTAATGAGGTAGTAGGGTCTTGATAGAGCAGGGCTTTCTGCCAGACAGCAAGCCCGGTCCATCTCTTCCTCCCTCCCTGCCTTCTTTGTCTCTTTGTCATGATTGAATCATCCTTCTCTTCAGTTAGCCCTAAGGCTCCAGTCCAGTGTAGGTGGATTAGGCCTTCTTCTCTCGGAGCTGGATAGAAACAGTGGTGTCCATTTGTGTGTGTATGGACATAAGACAATGTCTCAATCCCAGTTCATGACCCATTCTATTGGCTATATTTCTAGGTTGAACTTTCGAGGTGATCCCTTATTTTCAATTATTTACTCTCTTACATAGGCCCAATGGCCTTGTCGATGATAAATTTTCTTCCTGAAGGCTACATAGATAATAATGTCCTAGAAGCTGAGCCATAACAACAACAACTGCTTCCTCCCGGCCCTAGATCTTCAGTGCAGGGGTATTTTCAGAATGCCGCAGGCCCTGATGGATTTATGAGCTCCCAATACTTTGGTAAACACCAATGTCAGCCTTCTTTGTCCTCCCGGCTAGTGATATAGTGAAGGTCCCCATAAAGCAGGAAACTGGATTACGGCCACCATAGACTGGGCCAAACAATAAAAGCCTTTATGGGGAGATAGGCTTGTACCATAAATGCCAGAATCTGCTGTTTGAGGCACATTAAAGGGGATAATGACATGGGGGTTTCACAACGATCCCCACAAGCCACTAAACAGCCCTTTAGAAAAATCCCCACCACACACACACACACACACACACACACACACACACACACACACACACACACACACACACACACACACACATATGGGAGTGCCTCTTCTCTGATGCTGGATCCATAGGAGGCTCCTGCCCTGTGTCCGATGGAACCATAGGAAAAAGGTGGAAGAGATGGAAGTGGGGCGATGTCCATCAATACCGCGGCTCGTTCTGACATGGAGGACCAGGTCTTTTACACCATCGACACATTGTCGGCGAGCGCAGCTGCTTTTTTTTGTCTGGCCGCGGCAAGCATACGGCTGCGTAAAACCAGCTGTGTAAACGCACACACACACACACACACACACACACACACACACACACACACACACACACACACACACACACACACACACACACACACACACACACGGCAGGCAGCAAGATGATAACAGTAATGTCACTGAGCCCATGTCGTCTAAGGCATAGTGAAAACACCAGGGCTTGTGGGCAAGACAGACAGAAACACGCACTGAAAAGTGGAGCACTGGCAAGAGCAAGTTTTCCATGCAGCAATGCCAGCCGTGGGAGTGCAGATTTAAGTACTGAGCTGCACAGTCTCATGGGATAATGGCAGAGAAATGCAGAGTACACAAACTGGTGCAACACCGAAGAGTATAGAGATGAGAGCATATGCACTATCTTTGTCTCAATGCTCTTGTTTTATGTTGCGAAGCAAGTGCACCTTCTTGCCTCTACTTCCTCCTCTTAAGCTCTTTCTTTCTTTGCCTCTCCTGCTGTTCGGCCTTATGAGGTCGCACATAAGAGAGATGGAAAGCTTTGCTGAGCTGGCTTCCCCCAGCTATCTCTGATCTCCTCCCAGTCTGGGTGCTGGTACAAATGTGGGATTTTAATTTGTGCCAGTTTGCTACACCAGGAACACAATCCTGCAGGAATAGGAAATGTGAATTATTATGTGGATTATAATTAATGGACATTTTTCATAAGGGAAACTACAAACTTCAGAAGCATTTTTAAACTTCAAATACACTGCAAGCTTTACATTTCCTGCATTGCAACAGCGTGATCACATTATGAGCCTACATATGTATTAACCATCTGTTGGCACATGTGAAAGGTAGCGTGGGGGAGGAGGGTGTGGAGGACAGGGATCTGGGAACTAGCGGATGAAGGGAAATCCAAAATTAGACGAGCAGGGCTGGACCGGCTCAAATATGTCCGTCCTTATCTTGTCAGCCGATAGGTCTACTCCCTGCCAAATGTTGTTGAGCAGACTAGCTGATGGAAAACACTACTTGGCCGGCTTTTCTCCACTCTTTTTCCCAACTTAGCCATTGAATATCTGACTTTTACCAGACTTTTGACGAATTGATGGTGTTTTGTTTTGATTCGTCTGTCCACTTCGCTAAAGGACATATTGTCTAAATGACTATCTGTAGCCATGAAATGCTTTGAAAGACTGTTCAAGGCTCACATCAACACCATCATCCCGGACGTCCTGGACCCACTCCAATTCGCATACTGCCACAACAGATCCACAGATGACACAATCTCTATTGAACTCCACACTGCCCTTTCCCACTTCAATAGAAAGAACACCTACATGAGAATGCTGTTAATTGACTACAGCTCAGTGTTCAATGCCATAGTGCCCTCCAAGCTAATCACTAAGCTAAGGACCCTGGGACTGAACCAGGTGTTGAAACTGGTTCTGGCAACAAAACCGAAAACCAGAAAAGAACCAAAACATTTTAGAGGAACAGAGTCAGAACTGCGAACAAAAGTGATCTATACTGTTCTGGAACAGCACCATTATTTTAAAAGCACAGGAACCAGTTCATAACGTTCTTTTACGTTCCGGGCATTCTTTTCCACTCCCACAAAAAGCCCTTACTTTGTCATTCAGGAATTTATTCCAGTGTCTGCCTGCCTGCCTGCCAGAAAATCTTTGCCAGTGTGTGCCAGGGTTTCTGTTAGGAAAATGTGGTGCCAGGCAACATGATTGGGAAAATGTAAATTTATCTGAAAATTTTAGACATTTACCGGACATTCATATGCATTCAGAGCTAACCTGGCACAGCCAGCACCATCAATAAACAAGGTATATTGGCCAAATTAACCACATTTACCTGTCCTTAAACAGCCTATAGCAAATTACAAAAACAATTGATTGTGTTTCCTAAAACAATAATTGTCCACCTCACAGTTCAGCTGTTAGAGATTTGAGCACAAAATCCATCAGGGCATTGCATGCATAGGCCTATGAGCTTAGACGTCCACTGTATGATATTAATATTACAAAATACATATATAAAGTAAGAGAAGTTTAGGCCTAGGTCCAGATAGAGAATTTGTTTTTATTTATAATTTGTTTTATTTAATGTTTATTTAACTAGGCAAGTCAATTAAGAACAAATTCTTATTTACAATGACTGCCTACCAAGAGACAAAAGGGGACAGAGTCTGGGATAAAAAATTAAAATGTAGGACAGAACAAACATCAAGACAAGAGACCGCATAAAGCTACATAAAGAGAGATCTTAGACAACAACACAGCAACACAACATGGCAGCAGCACAACATGGTAGCAGCACAAACATGGTATCAACATTGTTAGGCACAGACAAGAGCACAAAGGGCGAAAAGGTAGAGACAATACTACATCACATCAAACTGTTACAGACCTATACCCATCCTGCCCTGCCTTTCTAAAATCTTCGAAAGCCAAGTGAGCAAACAGATCACCGACCATTTCGAATCCCACCGTACCTTCTCCGCTATGCAATCCTGTTTCCGAGCTGGTCACCGGTGCACCTCCGCCACGCTCAAGGTCTTAAACGATATCATAACCACCATAGATAAAAGACAGTACTGTGCAGCCGTCTTCGTCAACCTGGCCAAGGCTTTCGACTCTGTCAATCACCATATTCTTATCGGCAGACTCAACAGCCTTGGTTTCTCAAATGACTGCCTTGCCTGGTTCACTAACTACTTCTCAGATAGAGTTCAGTGTGTCAAATCGGAGGGCCTGCTGTCCGGACCTCTGGCAGTCTCTATGGGGGTGCCACAGGGTTAAATTCTTGGGCCGACTCTTTTCTCTGTATATGTCAATGATGTCGCTCTTGCTGCGGGTGATTCTTTGATCCACCTCTACGCAGACGACACCATTCTGTATACATCTGGCCCTTTTTAGAACACTGTGTTAACAAACCTCAAAAGGTGCTTCAATGCCATACAATACTCCTTCCGTGGCCTCCAACTGCTCTTAAATGTTCGTAAAACTAAATGCATGCTCTTCAACTGATCGCTGCCCGCACCCACCCGCTCGACTAGCATCACTACTCTGGACGGTTCTGACTTAGAATATGTGGACAACTATAAATACCTAGGTGTCTGTCTAGACTGTAAACTCTCCTTCCAGACTCATATTAAGCATCTCCAATCCTAAATGTAATGTAGAATCGGCTTCCTATTTCACAACAACGCCTCCTTCACTCATGCTGCCAAACATACCCTCGTAAAACTGACTATTCTACCGATCCTAGACTTCGGCGATGTCATTTACAAAATAGCCTCCAACACTCTACTCAGCAAATTGGATGTAGTCTATCACAGTGCCATCCGTTTTGTCACCAAAGCCCCATATATTACCCACAACTGCGACATGTATGCTCTCATTGGTTGGTCCTCGCTACATAATCGTTGCCAAACCCACTGGCTCCAGGTCATCTATAAGTCTTTGCTCGGTAAAGCTCCGCCTCTCAGCTCACTGGTCACCATAGCACCACCCACTCGTAGCACGCGCTCCAGCAGGTATATTTCACTGGTTATCCCCAAAGCCAACACCTCCTTTGGCCGCCTTTCCTTCCAGTTCTCTGCTGCCAATGACTGGAACAAATTGCAAACTTCACTGAAGCTGGAGACCTATATCTCCCTCACTACCTTTAAGCATCAGCTGTCAGCGCAGCTTACCGATCACTGAAGCTGTACACAGCCCATCTGTAAATAGCCCATCCAACCAACTACCTACCTCATTCCGATATTTGTTTATGTTTATCTGCTCTTTTCCACACCAGTATTTCTACTTGCACATCCTCATCTGCACATCTATCACTCCAGTGTTAAGTGCTAAATTGTAATTACTTCGCCACTATTGGCCTATTTATTGCCTTACCTCCTTACTTCATTTGCACACACTGTATACAGATTTTTCTATTGTTTTATTGACTGTATGTTTGTTTATCCCATGTGTAACTCTGTGTTGTTTTTTTCGCACTGCTTTGCTTTATCTTGGCCAGGTCGCAGTTGTAAATGAGAACTTGTTCTCAACTGGCCTACCTGGTGAAATAAATAAAAAATGTAAATCATGGAAAGCTGCCACAAGTGTCAGTAGGAGTGTCCATGATTGAGTCTTTGAATGTAGCAATGGAGATAAAACTTTCCAGTTTGAGTTTTTTTGCAGCTCGTTCCAGTCGCTAGCGGCAGCGAACTGAAAAGAGTAGCGACCCAGGGATGTGTGTGTGTGCTTCGGGGACCTTTAACAGAATCTGATTGACAGAATGAGTGCTGTCTGTGGCAGAGTACGTGAGCGGAGCTGGAGCGGAGCTAGAGTGGAGCGTGCCCAATTTGACTGGAGCGTGGAGGGTGATTCCCAAAGGCTGGAGCGTTGGCCTTCTCACCCGCTCCAATTTCGCTCCAGTAGCGCTCACTTCACGAGCTCAGGGCATGCCCGGCCCAGGATGTGTTTGTAGTCTACTTGTGTGCTGCTGTAGCCCAATGCTTTAGCTACTGGCATGGAGTTTGCTACATATTTTCAGAAAGAAACTGATAGAACAAACAGGTGTGAAATCAAGGTGACTTAAAAAGATGAGGACCAAGAGCAAGAGAGGGAGGGAGTGTGGTGATGTAGCGTCCACAACTAATAATTCATTGCAGAATCTGAAAAGACACGTACCCCGAAAGCATGATGATGTACTTACTACGTGCACATGCTAAAATAAAGGAACGAGGTGGGTAGATAACTTAGTGTCATTGTAGCAAAGTATTTATCAACAAAAAATATGATCTCTTAAACGATTTGTTAATTCTTGTTCTGTTATCTATACAGTAGGTCATATTTGATTTTGGACCAAACGGCCTAGCATGTTCCCATGTTCTAGGAGCTATTTTGCCTAAAAACGTTGAGGCTTACCTATATGAAAACATAACTCTGCATCTCTGCCCAGCCTGGCAAGTGTGGCCAAAATGGTGTTTAGCATCTCCAGTGGCTCTGCAAGTGAGGAGAGGATATTCTTCACTGCTGTTCGGCTCTCCAGGCACCATGGCATGAGCCTGAAGCCACAGACTGGTCAAACTTGTTTTTCTATAAAGTGAATTCAAAGGCACTAATAAGTCATTTTTAGCTTAATTTGTATTTATTTATAAGTAAGTCACAGACTATATGTGTCATTTATAGACTAATGATTTAATACAACAAAGTGTTTAAATGCTGAGCACTTTATGGCCATACCAGCCTATTGTGTCACACTCGCAAATGCTTCACAATGTATTTCTTTGTAGGCTATAGAATTGAAGTAATATAAACTAAATAATACCTTTTTGTTCCTTCTTAGGTTCCCTGTTTGACTCCTGGGTTTATATGCTGTTTAATATGACATCTTACATTCACCTTTTCATGTTTATTTATATTTTTCAATACTTTTCATTCATATCCATATGGATTGGTTTCAATACTTCACAACCAAACGGTAGGTCCAGGTAGTCAAAACAATAGATGGGTGTTGGTTAAATTATGGTTTTAACAAATAGAGTGAATTTGCGGCAAATTAAAAAAATAAAAAAAAATTGAGTGTTGAGTAGTTTTTAGCGGAGTAGTTGGAAAGGGTGCAGTGCGCAAGCATGGAACGATGAGCGGGATTTCCAGCTCAACTCACATGCTCTGGTCTGTGGAGGACGAGGATTGCAGTAGGCGGCATGCTAAGGCAACGACGTGCATTTCTTTTTGTCAGACGGGTACGGCGTCTGAATATTTTTTTAATAAAGATTAGTATTATATTGTTAGATTATAGGAGCAACTCTGGTAGGCCTTAAAACGTTCCTCCTCACCTCAAGTTCAAATGTAGTAGTTGGAGCGCCGGTGCAGTAGCTAAAGTACAATAATAGCCACACCACACCCAACCTTCACAAAAGTTTCACAACTTTTATTCGGGTAATATCAAAAGTAAGTCGAGCCATTGTTTATAGGTCAAATACGAGCAGGCTATTATATTACAGCAAACACAGCATTATAGTTAGAACGTAATTCGAATATTTAATGAACTGGTTTCAATTAATATTTCGGTTTACAATAATAATGATATACAAAAATAATGATAAACAAATTATTATCAATACTAAAATAAATAAATGTAACTTCCAAAATTGCATCCTACCGGAGTTGCACAGTAGCCTGCATTAGGCCACACCAACGTTCTCTTCACATTCCTCTTGTAGGTTTTTCACTGCAGTTATACCCTTTTCCTCTAAATGTGGTTTTACTTCAATGAAAAAGACCTCAATTTTGGCAATCAACAGTAGCCTAGGCCAAGGCTCCTCTATTATTTCTCTATTTTCTTTCTGTCTGCATTGTTGGCAAGGGCCCGTAAGTAAGTATTTTCACTGTTAGTCCACATCTGTTGTTTACGAAGCATGTGACAAACAACATTTGATTTGTTACAGGAAGTAAGTGGAGCAATACAAATCTGAAAAGTGTGAGAACACAAGCATCAAGGGACAGCTGATTGCAGATGTTGCTGAATCGGTGGCAATTTTAGCTGAACGTGAAAAGAAAACGTATTCCTTTTCTTGCATGGTTCTAAGCCTGTATGCCTAGATTTTACGATGGTTTGTTTGCCGAAGAACCCCTTTTTATTTAGCATTCTCAGCACTATAGCAGTTAGCCCAATGGCATAATGACCCATTATTCTAACCTGAAGACCTATAGCTAGCTATCACCTGTCCTGTGGGGGGAATGGTGAGGTACCAATTTTTACTGCTTCCTAACACCCTTGATTGGGGTATGGAGAGAGGGGCTGTAAAAATAGTTTGACACCCTCAAGGTTCAGGCCGCAATCTCCTCCGCCCTCACTCATAAAGCTCTTTGAATTCCTTAAAACCACCACTTCTTCCACTCTCTCTCTCTCCTTTCTCTCCCCATCCCCCCCATTCAATCTCTCCTCCATTTCACTCCCTAATCAGGCACTTTCTCCCAACCAATTGTGAAAATTGGTTATTTTTTTGCGTTTTGTGTAACTTCTTTTTTAACTTACTGTGTACATAATGTTGCTGACCAAAAATAACTTCTGGACATCAGAAAAGCGATTACTCAAAGCGGGCTGGAAGACACTTTTTCCTTTAAAGAGTCCGATGAGAAGGATATCCTGCTTTCACTGGAACAGGCCCAGCTCCACGCCTTTTGCGTGAAGAAAAGACGCCGATTGGGTATCATTCTGAGAAGCCGGGGGAGAGTGAGTAAACTCCCAATGCCTTCCGTTCTCCTTGCTAACATGCAATCGTTAGAAAATAAAATTGATGACGTAGTATTAAGATTATCCTACCAACGCGACATTAAAAACTGTAACATCTTATGTTTCACCGAGACGTGGCTGATCGATGAAACAGACAATATAGAGCTTTTCCATGCACCTGCAGAACAGAGAAGTTACCTCTGGTAAGACAAAGGCTGGGGGTATGTGTCTTTTTGTCAATAACAGCTGGTGCGCAATGTCTAATATTAAAGTCGTCTTGAGGTATTGCTCACCTGAGGTAGAGTACCTTATGATAAGCAGTCGACCACATTATCTACCAAGAGAGTTCTCATCTGTATTATTCGCAGCCGTCTATTTACCACCACAAAGCGAAGCTGGCACTAAAACCGCTCTCAACCAACTCTATAAGGCCATAAGCGAAGAAGAAAAGGCTCACCCAGAAGCGGCGCTCCTAGTGGCCGAGGACTTTAATGCAGGCAAACTTAAATCAGTGTTACCACATTTTTACGAGAATGTCACTTGAGCAACCAGGGGGGAAAAATCCTAGACTACCTTTACTCCACACACAGAGATGCATACAAAGCTCTCCCCCGCCCTCCATTTGGCAAATCTGACCACAATTCTATCCTCCTGATTCCTGCTTACAAGCAAAAGTAAAGCAGGAAGTACCAGTGACTCACTCAATACGGAAGTGGTCGGATGACATGGATGCTACACTACAGGACTGTTTTGCTAGCACAGACTGGAATATGTTCCGGGATTCAGCCAATGGCATTGAGGAAAACACCACCTCAGTCATCGGCTTCATCAATAAGTGCATCAATAACGTCATCCCCACAGTGACTGTACGTACATATCCCAACCAGAAGCCATGGATTACAGGCAGCATCCGCATCGAGCTAAAGGCTAGAGCTTCCGCTTTCAAGGAGCGGGAGACTAATCCGGACACTTAGAAGAAATCCCACTATGCCCTCAGACGAACCATCAAACAAGCAAAGCATCAATACAGGATTAAGATCGAATCCTACTATACCGGCTCTGACGCTCTTCGGATGTGGCAGGGGCTTGAAAACTATTACGGACTGCAAAGGGAAACCCAGACGCAAGCTGCCCAGTGACACGAGCCTAGTAGACGAGCTAAATGCCTTTTATGCTCGCTTCGAGGCAAGCAACACTGAAGCATGCACAAGAGCACCAGCTGTTCTGCATGACTGTGTGATAATGCTCTCGGCAGCCGATGTGAACAAAACCTTTAAACAGATCAACATTCACAAAGCCGCTGGGCCAGACGGATTTTCAGGACGTGTACTCGGAACATGCGCGGACCAACTGTCAAGTGTCTTCACTGACATTTTCAACCTCTCCCTGACCGAGTCTGTAATACCTACATGTTTCAAGCAGACCACCATTGTTCCTGTGCCCAAGGAAGCGAAGGTATCCTGTCTAATTGATTACCGCCCCGTGGCGGTAGCCATGAAGTGCTTTGAAAGGCTGGTAATGGCTCACATCAACAGCATCCTCCCGGACACCCTAGACCCACTCCAATTTGCATACCGCCCCAACAGATGAACAGATGACACAATTTCAATCGCACTCCACACTTCCCTTTCTCACCTGGACAAAAGGAACACCTATATGAGAATGCTGTTATTCAACTAGAGCTCAGCATTCAACACTATAGTGCCCACGAAGCTCATCACTAAGCTAAGGACTCTGGGACTCAACACCTCCCTCTGCACCTGGATTTGGACTTCCTGACCGGCCCCCCCAAGTGGTAGGAGTAGTCAATAACACGTCTGCCACGCTGATCCTTAACACTGGGGCCCCTCAGGGGTGTGTACTTAGTCCCCTCCTGTATTCCCTGTTCACCCATGACTGCGTGGCCAAACACGACTCCAACACCATCATTAAGTTTGCTAATGACACAACAGTGGGAGGCCTGATCACCGACAACGATGAGACGGCCTATGGGGAGGAGGTCAGAGAACTGGCAGTGTGGTGCCAGGACAACAACCTCTCCCTCCGTGTGCGCAAGACAAAGGAGCTGATCATGAACTACAGGAAAAGGCGGGCCGAACAGGCCCCCATTAATATTGACGGGGCTGTAGTGGTTGAGAGTTTCAAGTTCCTTGGTGTCCACATCACCAACAAACTATCATGGTCCAAACATACCAAGACAGTTGTGAAGAGGGCACGACAAAATATTTTACACCTCAGGACACTGAAAAGATTTGGCATGTGCCCCCAGATCCTCAAAAGCTTCTACAGCTGCACCATCAAGAGCATCCTGACTGGTTGCATCACCGCCTGGTATGGCAACTGTTCAGCATCTGACCGTAAGGCGCTACAGAGGGTCGTGCGAACGGCCCAGTACATCACTGGGGCCAAGCTTCCTGCCATCCAGGACCAATACAGTAGGCAGTGTCAGAGGACAGCTCATTAAATTGTCAGACTTCAGTCACCCAGGTTATAGACTGTCTTCTCTGCTACCGCACTGCAAGCGGTACCAGAGCGCCAAGTCTAGGACCAAAAGGCTACTCAACAGCTTCTACCCCCAAGCAATAAGACTGCTGAACCATTCATAAAAATCGCCACCGGACAATTTACATTGACACCTCCCCACTTGTACACTGCTGCTACTTTCTGTTTGTTTGTTACCTATGCATAGTCACTTCGCCCCCACCTACATGTACAGATTACCTCAACTAGCCTGTAACCCTGCCCACTGACTCGGTACCTGTGCACCCTGTATATAGCCTTGTTATTGTTATGCTTATTGTGTAACTTTTTATTATTACGTTTTATTTTAGCCTACTTGGTAAGTATTTTCTTCTTCTTTAACTGCACTGTTGGTTAAGGGCTTGCATTTCACGGTAAAGTCTACACTTGTTGTATTTGGCACATTTGGCAAATAAAGTTTGATTTGATTTGACATCATATCCCTCTATTATTTTGTTTGTACATAACAGTGCTATTTCAGCCAAGCAATAGTGCCTGAATGGTGCTTTAAACAAGGCCTTTCCATCCGTGGGATGTTGAGGCTTTAAAGGGATAGTTCAGGATTTTGGCAATGAAGCCCGTTATCTAATTCCCCAGAGTCAGAAGAACTCGTGGATACCATTTTTATGTATTTGCGTCCAGTAAAAAGGAAGTCAGAGAGAGTTTCGCAAGCCAATGCTAATTGGCGTTAGCGCAATGACTGGAAGTCTACAGGAACATGCTAGCTGTTCCCCTAGACTTCCACTCATTGCACTAATGCTAGTTAGCAACTTCCTTCCATCTGACTCTGAGGAAGTAGATAAATGGCGTCATTGCCAAAATCCCGAACTACCCCTTTAAATAACCATGCTTTGAAGCCTGAGCCGTGCAGCAGAGTAGTACACACACACAGGTCCAATCTCTCTGAAGCCTGAGTGGCTTTCCGTATTCTCAGGAGTGTGGAACTTTTGAAGCCGCTCTCTCTGTCTCCAGCATATTTGAACGGGCTGGTTAGCTGGCACCGGCTCCTCCTCCTCCTAGGCTTTGCCTTCACACACGGCTGCTATGTTGTGCCAGAAGCCAGTGACCGCATTCACTTAACCTCTAATTAAGCTTGGCTCCTTTGGCTCAATGTTACTTTTGACAATGCCTACTCTCTCACCTCTTAATGTCAAAACAAGCCACCAGGGTTGGGTAGGTTACTTTCTAAATGTAATCCGTTAGTTACTAGTTAGCTACCTGTCCAAAATAGTGATCAGTAATTTAACTTTTGGATTACCAAACTCTATAACGTAATCAGATTTCTTTCAGTTACTTCTGGATTACTGTCCTCTTAAGAGACATTAGAAGATGACCTAAAGGATCCATCAAACTCATTTGGTGTGTCATCATAGTGTTTTCATTTTATGTATTTATTTATTGTTAAAAAAAAATGTAAATTTTATTTAACTAGTGGTCTCTGACTTGTGATCAGACTCGCTCAAGTGGGGAGGTGCTGAGGGACATTTTTGTCAATAAGTATTTTTCTCTGCTCATGCAGGAGTAATAAATTAGTGCACTAAGATTTGTATTTGTTTTATATTCATTATTTTTTAATTGTGGTTTATCAGGGGGTGCTGCAGCACCTCTACTTCCTGCAGCTATGCAGATATGACTGGGCACTGCATGGCAGCATGCCAGCAACCTCATTCTCCCAGCTAACGCTGATATAATACCCCTGTGCAGAAAGGGCAAAGCACCTCCCCCCTTCTCTCTCTCTGTTTTTCTTTCTCTATTCCCCTTTATCTTTTACTATTCTCTACCTCCCTCTCTTCCCCTATTTATCTATCTATCTCTCTCTCTCTCTCTCTCTCTCTCTCTCTCTCTCTCTCTTTCATTCTCAATTCAATTCAAGTGGCTTTATTGGCATGGGAAACATATGTTAACATTGCCAAAGAAAGTGAAGTAGATCAAATACAACAGTGAAATGAACATTAAGAATAATAAGACTTTCTCTAAGCCTGGAAAACAGCTCTCCTGGCACATGCGTATATTCAGAATGATTAGTCATGTTAAGGAATTCTACAAGTCACTCTATTTGGCATTGACTTCTGCTTCTTTTCAAGTCCCTGCAATGTGACTTTTGTCTTTGAAGTCCTGAAATGGAGCTTAGTCTCTCCAGCTTTCCCATGCCTCCTCTCTGTTATAAGCAATGATCAACAATCCATTATCTCCCACTCTGGCTGTGCCATCACAACGTAGGGGTCAAATTAATACTGCCCAAGCTGAGAAGAAAAACAGGCAGAGAAAATTAGCATTTTCTGACACCATTACTCATTGTGGCTAATCCTGTGAAGGAATTTCCCTTGTGGTATCTGACCAGAGCTGGCTCTCTGCTGAGTTGTTATCAGTCAAAGTAAACAGTCTGGTCCCTGCATTAAATAAGTGTCACAGTCAAAGGTGGAGCAGTCCACCCCTGCTGTGGACAATGCCAATAATTCCTCTAACACCTTTTCACTCAGTCCTAGTCATGGCCCTGTGGTTCAGATGTGAACCAGAGGCTGGGATGTACCAATATTGAGCACCTGATGGGGGATGAGGCACTGGCTAAACGCTGCCAGCACTGTGGTATCAGGCCTGAAACATCATGTATTAGTCAATTGGTCATCATAGTTTTGGAGTTATAGTGTTTGTATTATCTGTTGTTTGGATCTCAATGGATAGTCGTTTCAACATGCTATTTGATTAGTGTTGTAATGGTTATTACAATGGAATAAACTTGTTTTGTGTATTTGCTATTTGTACCACATTGTTGCATGCTTCTGTAAAAATGTTGCATGGTTATATTCAGTAGGAAGTGGCAACAATGTTGCAACCTCACCAGCTTGATGTAGCAAATTTCATTCTAATTATTTTAGAACACTTATAAATAACTTTTATATACACTACACCAATGTATGTGGACACCTGTTTGTCAAACATCTCATTCCAATATCATGGGAATTAATATAGATTTGGTCCCCCCTCTGCTGCTACAACGGCCTCCACTCTTCTGGGAAGGCTTTCCACTAGATGTTGGAACATTGCTGCGGGGACTTGCTTCCATTCAGCCACAAGAGCATCAGTGAGGTCGCGCACTGATGTTGAGCGATTAGGCCTGGCTCGCAGTCGGCATTCCAATTCATCCCCAAAGTGTTTGATGGGGTTGAGGTCTGGACTCTGTGCAGACCAGTCAAGTTCTACCACACCGATTTCGACAATAATTTCTGTACCTCGCTTTGTGCATGGAGGCAAAGGGCCTTCCCCACACTGTTGCCACAAAGTTGGAAGGACAGAATCATCTAGAATGTCATTGTATTAAGATTAAGTTAAGATTACCCTTCACTGGAACTAAGGGGCCTAGCCCAAACCATGAAAAACAGCCCCAGACCATTATTCCTTATCCACCAAACTTTACAGTTGGCACTATGCATTCGGGCAGGTGTTCTCCTGGTATCCACCAAACCCAGATACGTCCGTCGGACTCCCAGATGCTGAAGCATGATTCATCACTCCAGAGGATGCGTTTCTACTGCTCCAGAGTCCAATGGTGGCGAGCTTTACACCACTCCAGCCGACGCTTGGCATTGCGCATGGCGATCTTAGGATTGTGTGCAGCTGCAAGGCCATGGAAACCCATTTTATGAAGCTTTCATGTGCTGACATTGCTTCCAGAGGCAGTTTGGAACTTGGTAGTGAGTGTTGCAACCGAGGACAGACGATTTTTACGCGCTTCAACACTCTGCGGTCCCCTTCTGTATGCTTGTGTGGCCTACCACTTTGCGGCTGAGCTGTTGTTGCTCCTAGATGTTTCCACTTCACAATAACAGCACTTACAGCAACTCTAGCAGGGCAAAAAAAATACAATGAACTGACTTGTTGGAAAGGTGGCATCCTATGATGGTCACACGTTGAAAGACAGTCAGCTCTTCCGTATGAACCATTCTACTGCCAATGTTTGTCTTTGGAAATTGTATGGAAGTGTGTTCGATTTTATACACCTGTCGGCAACTGGTGTAGCTGAAATAGTTGAATCTACTCATTTGAATTAGTGCCCAGCTACTTCTGGGTGGATTTTATTGTGGTGGGAAAAAGTGGCATTTCATGGTTATGCACAAAGCGCCTGGTTGACTTCTGGTTTCTGCTCTGAGTCTATTTTCGTTGGTTCAGTGAGAGCAGCACTTGAGGAAAGTTGATTGTGTAATAGCAAGTGTACAAGGTGGGAAACATTGAATTGTGTCAGATAAGAAACGCAGAGGCGAATCCGAGTCAGTGTGTGGATTATTTGGGGGGTGAGGCTGCTTTCTTCCGTGGGTTCAAGAAAAGTTCAGCTGCATAGTATTAGGCAAATTAGCGAGACAGGGAACGAGGGAGAAAAATCGTAGGGTAGTGAAGGATGAGAGCACGGAGAAAGGGGTCAAATTAGTTCGAAGGAGGAGCCCAAATGACGAGTGACGGTAGACATAATTTCTAGGAAAAGAGGTAGCCTACAGGCTCATAGAAAACTCAATTATGTTCATATACTCACTGAAAAGACATTCCAAGAGAGAGGAGTTTACGTAACTTAATTGTGTCGTTCAAAACGTTACTTTTTAAAGTCCCACCCACTTTTACATTAGAGTGAGGCAAGGCGCCAGCGGGCTTGTGTGCTTGCTTCCATGACCCACGTCCCGCTCGGTTTGAGTGGTGCCTGTGAAGGGTTAAATGTGGGAGGAGCCACCACTGAAAAGGGAGCGAGAAAAAAAGAAGCGATTGAAGGTGGAGCCAAAGCCCAGCTGCTATTCCTTGTCACATTCTGCAGAACATGATAGCCACACAATTTGTGTGGGAACGAATTCGGGTCCTTTCTAAATAAAAACAAGAAGAACAGATTGTGTTTTGCGAATCGGGAGATTTTAAAAACAAGAAGAGCAAGATATCTAAAACAAATCAAGTCGAGGTGCATTGGTGGTGTTGCGCGGTGGACAACATAAGTAGATAGGCAGACAGACAGCAGGCTGATTGTCCCGTTTGAGCTTTTGCCTTGGGCAGACAATCTTCCTTACCCCAGAGGACGAGTTGGAACTAAATACGGAATTCCATTCGGATTTATCTGCAACTGCTCTCTTTTGTCTCTTCTGGTGTGGTTGCAGTGTTATTGAAATGGACTGGGACCCCTTTGCGTGATTTCAGGTATTCTTGTAATTTGTTGGGTAGCCTATATTGGTTTGGATCTTGTTTATTATTTGAGGAAGGCCATTGAACTGATGTCTGGCTGAAGTTATTAAGCTTTTTCGATAAAACAAATAATTTGGCGAATTACAGACCAAGTTTGACATCATGTTGACCATTCTTTTGAACGATGTGTTCAAATTGAGTGTAGGTGAATATTCCATACATTTATTATAGGTTTGCATCGGATTGACTCGACCAACTAGTGGATCCGATACCTCAAGTGTGTCTATGAACGGATTTATTCCCTTTCTTAATCCATTGCCGTTTTGACCAGTTTGCAGCCTTTCTACTACCTCTGCTGGTAGCAAACTGAAAACCACAAGGCTGCTGCTCCTATTTTCTTGTGCCCAAGTCATTGAGCGCAGCAGTCATTATTTCTCTCATCTGACAATAATCCTCACGCTTTCTCTCTACATATGATGTATGAGAGTGTGGACGTCGTGGGACTGAATCCCAGCCCGAACCCGTTTTTAATGATGGATTACTACAACCAGAGCAGAGGATGTTTGATCCCGGAGAAAGGACTTGTGTCTGGAGTGCCCCATCCCTACAGCTCGTCCATCAGAAACCAACACTGGAACGGCTCAAATCACTGTAGGTGGCATTTTCACTGCCTCGTTAACTTAATTTCACTAATCGGCGAAGTTTAACGCGAAGCTCTTCGCGCGAACTACGCCAATGTTTTTCTATCGCTGTATATTATATTTGTTTTATCAAGTGTAGAATTATGCCTCTTAAATTCGTTCTCATCACTATTTACCTCTTAACACTGCATTATAGTTTACGCATTTTTGTTATTCCGGTCTTCTATAACCCACGTTTAAGTATGATTTGAAATCGTCGACAAGGATGTCTGTCAGTCGCGTAATAGCCTATGATGCAGGCAATGTTATCCAAGCTATTGCTTTTTTGATTAATATCCACGAGGTTTTATCCAGGCATACCAAATGTAATCAGATCAAACTTCCCTGCTGTCATTAACTTTCGCTGCTGCAATAATCTATTCTAAATCCATTGCTGTAGATACGTAGGCTTTTATATACATACACGTGTTCAAAATGATTAAATGCTTTTCCATTGAGGGCACAATAATAATAATAAAGATTAATTTGAAAGCGTAGACCTATATTATCATCGGATTTACCGATAGTTATGTAGCAAAATGATGCAGATCTGTAATCATTATATAGTTATTGATACTGTATAAATATCTCAATGCACCGATAAAAAAAGAAATACCTACAATGTTGCTGTTGTGAAGTTTGTACTTTTGCAATGACATTTGAAAAACTTTAGTTGTTTTCCTGTCAGTTGCTGTTCTGACCCTCATGTCTATGGAGTAGGCTCATATGTTAAATGGGGGGGGGCATGAGGATAGTGGTATACTGCTTAACGTCTAGCACCCTCAAACTAAACTCTGGACTTCGAAGCCAGTTCCACTGCATTTTTGTCGTTGTTCCCCTCTAATCAGGGACCGATTTAGACCTGGGACACCAGGTGTGTGCAATGAATTATCAGGTATAACAGAAAACCAGCAAGCTCCGGACCTCCGTGAGGTAAGATTTGAGTACACCTGATCTAGCATATATCGTGATTTGAGTCCAAGTCCAATTAAAAAATGTTATCAGATAGAAGTTATTATTTCCTCTTGAAACACAGTAGTTTACACATGGAGGGAAATTCTGCACTTGCAGAATCGGCTATATAGTGCATCTGTAGCAATTGAGATGATTTTATTGTGGCAACAAAGTATCATTTGAAGGGTCATTTCATTCTGTACCTCCACAGGGGTAACCTGCTGTGCCACTCAGTCACAAAGCACACTGGGACTTTATAGTAGAAGTGGTCTGCTTGTTGATTACAGCTGAGTGACCATAACAGCCAGGCGCTCTCATATCCTGAGACGGGATCAATTCCTCACTAAATCTGGGCTATATAAATGTATAAGAGAAGTCGATGAAAAAGTGTGTGTTTCTCATCAGGGTATTGAAACATGTGCCTAGGCCCCAGAGTTTGTAAGTTAATATGCTTGACCTGATTCTGTGTTTACTTAAGTCATGAGGTTTGGACAGAGATAAGGACTGGACATTGAGAAACACATCGACAACAACACCAATCACAGACAGAAACTGCTCCCATGCTGCTGGTTTTGATTAGGAGGTCATATCTCGACTAGGGTTAAAGCAATACAGCTCCTCTGAACACAACACAGACAGCACCAGCCCTCGCTGAGCTGCGGTCTCCAGCCCGTACGCTATTATCTTATTGGCCCAGCGAACGGCTCTAGTGGCGACATTGATTTAAACCATATGAGCTAATATGCAGGAGGCTAGCAGAGGGTGGGACCAGGAAAAGACCTCTGAACCCAAGCTCTGGTTCACATTGTTGTGCTAAACCAAAGAGGGCTGGGATAGTCAAACAACGTCTGGTGCGCCTCTCTTTTTATTTACCTGTTTTTATCCCACTCTTTTGAAATGTAACTTCATATGCAGGGAATCCTATGCCGTGTAATCCACTGCACATGGGTTAGGAAATAGATGATACACTTTTACCTTAGCAGTGTGCTTCATTTTAGAGGGCCGGTCTCATAGCAATATAATGGCTTTTTCTTGGCAGGCCTCTTCCGCGTGTATCTACAGCAATTAGGCTATTCATCAGGTGACCCTTCAGATATTCTCTCAACTCTGAGTACATTCAGTGACATCTCCACCGGAGTAAAACTTGTCTCAAACTGCCTCTAAGGGTTCAGCCCCCCCTTTAGCGTTTGCTGGGAGAGAGTACTTAGCATCTCTGAACAGAGTGGCGGTTGTAATTTGCATGTCGGAAGTCAGACGTCCACCAACGGGTGGTCCCTAAATGGCAGATTAACATTCGCTGTGGTCTAAGACTCAACATTATCAGCTACTACTACTTACAGTATTATATATTTACAGAATATTTCATTTCTGCCCCAAGCCAACTGTTATCTCTATCCAGCCACGTCATCATAAGGAACAGCAACACCAGTAGGAATCTGATTTGTTATTGTGCTGAAGAACAATGCCCAGTATCAGCGAAGTCTATCGAATGCACTTGGTTCCATTCCTTTCAGAGGGCTGCTCCTGTCAGAATCCTTACAGCAATTACAGGCTCATGCATGAAGGAATGTGCATGTCTTTTTTCACATGACTGTCACACACACTGCACGGGGAGGTGGGTTGGTGGGGGGCACAAGGTGGGCTCCAGTCACAGTGGCTTGGACTCCCTCTCTCAGGCCTATTGCTTTTTCTCAGGCTGTCGTATGGCCTGTAGGGTGTGTGCCGACAGCAGCCCAAGGAGCCAAGCTTTTACTTTTTCTCAAGGCAGAGCTGCCAAGTAGTGGCCTATTGGCTCTAATCGCCTGTATTGGAGGGGGTTTGTTAACTGCTCGCCTAATCTGAATCATGTGGTATTTAAGTGCGGAAGTCCTTTCAATAGAGTGAACCCCCCCGCACACACAAAACAGATGGTATTTTTGTTTTACAAAAGCGGGAGCGATTTTGGCAGGGCGAGTGAGGGGTGCAAGACTTTGAGGGGAAGAGTTCCAGTTTGCAGGTGAAGTGTAAACCCGTGCGGTTTCTCCAAGGGTTGAAGTCTTGGAAGTACCAGACAGCGTAGTTAGACCGCCCGGTAGTTGTTGGTGTTGTTGTTTTACAGTACGTGGAAACTGCGGCTGTGTTTGGATGCAGTGTTGTTGGCTTTGGGAATGCACTACAGATATTGTTTTTCACCCCAGACGTACAAATTGCATCTGGCAGTGTGCACCAGGGACTTGAAACCGTCCATAAACAACTTAGCATTAAAAAAACCGGCTGTTCCACTAAACCCCAAATTGGCACGGCCAAAAAGCTGGAGTTTTGTGACAATGCGATGTAGAGATGCTGAGCATAACAACTGGGAAAAATTATCATCCTACCAGGCTTGTTCAAGCATGATCTATAGTGAGGTCTGAAATTGACACCCCTGATAAAAATATAAAGATGTGCAATAAGGACTGTTTAAAATAAATAATTCAAAATACTGAGGTGTATTGTATGCTTTAACACGAATACAATTGCTCAGAGAAAGATTTTGTTTACAAGTAATCTTCTTTTTTTTTCTCTCAAAGGTAGGGATCAAAATTTGACACCCCTAAAGATCCTTATAAACAAAGTAGTCAAAAGTGTAGTATTCGGTCCCATATTCCTAGCACGCAATAGCTACACCACTGTGATTTATTATTTGACCCTGCTGGTCATCTATGAACGTTGAAACATCTTGAAGAACAATCTGGCCTTAATGGCCATGCACTCTTATAATCTAACCCTAACCCCACTGTATAGATAAGTTGACAGATAATCACTGGTCATGCGCTTAAGTTTTTAGGTGTTCTTTCAATAGAACACTGCAGGACTTGTTCTACCGTCCCGTTTTGAACCACAGCATTTACCCTTTTTGTCAGTGCCTTTTCTGCTTTCTCTTTCATGTCCAAACACCTTGATGACCTTTTAGTGCTTTTATGGACCGGGTATTTTTCCCTTGAGGCTGTGTTGATGTGAACCTGATGGGACAGGCTAGATGGATGGACAGGCTTGCATTGGGCAAGGTCCCCTGTTTTAACAGGGTGAGCAGCAGACACAGTCTCACGTGCGTCTGCCTGCTCCTGTCAGCCCTGCAGACACAGTGATTTAGTGGCCCAGTCGGATGGCTGAAAGCATAGAGCGCCCTGTCCCACAGAACGACCTGCTTTGTCATCAAGGTATGTTTGTAATGGCGCAGGGTGAAAGGAGTTCAACGCCGTGCCTGGGAAAGGCCGTGGGGCAGCATTTCACAACCTGCCATCACTCGCCTCCCCAAATGGCACCCTGCCGTCAACCTTCAAAGCAGTCATCGCTTTAATGCAGTGCATCATTTACCAAATACAGACGCCTCTCTGAACTGGGCGTTCGCCAGCCCAAGGTTACCAGTGGCAAGCTGGTCACGCGGCGCGCTCACGCTTTAATGTTTTTGAAATATGTGCCAAATGGGTGTGGTTCGTCACCTTGAGTATTTGCACTTGGCACCGCATCTGCTTCACGTACACACAAACAACAGCGCTGACTTCAACAGTTCCATTTGCTGTGGGCGGCACGTTGCAAAAATCTTTAGACGTCGAGCATGAGGGAAATTCAGCATATTTGTGCGGAGACGGTTTGCACTCACACTTGGATCCACCGGCCGTCGGCTTGTTTGCAGAGAGATTTAGTCTGGGGCATTGGTCAGAGTACTGTACGTGAGCTGGGTTTGATGCTAAATCTCCAAACAAGGGTGGGTTTACTCTGTAAAGCCCACTTTCATGAACAAAGCAATGCGGACAGAAAGGATTCAGCCAGTGTCATTGATTCATCGGAGCTTAAAGTAGACAAGCAATTGCAGACATAGTGACAACAGGCCGTAATCTCACTATCAATAATTACATTCTCTCTCTTGTCCCACACACACACACACACACACACACACACACACACAGAGAACAGGAGATTGAAATGGCTTAGGCTAAGGGGGTTCCACTCTAAAATATTCATTGCCTCTTCATTTAAATCAATTCGGTGTATATGGAGGCAGTCAAGCGTCAGACTGTCAGAAATTGAGCCAGCCTTTTGTAATCACTTCTTTACTTATCTCTTCAGATGGTTTGTGCGCTGCTTGGCTGGCTACATAGCAAGAGCTCTTCTCAATGTTCTCTCTCGAAATAACTCTTCTCCACCATCTTCGTGTCTCATCCACACCCACTCATACTAGAACATGCATAAATTCATTGAGGTATCGAACCAAGGACATTTATCAACCCAGACTTCCTCTACCATGCATTCTCATTCCCATTTTTTGGGGGGTTGCATTCTTTAGCATGCTGCCTAGGTGGTAAGCTAGAGCCTGGTATTATTAATCTTTTAAGGTCGGCTGTCCTCATTTGTTTCTTATTTTACACTATTCTTTTGTTCATTTGCTCTCGTATAATGGGTTATTACAGGGAAAGTCAAATTATTTCATCAGAAACTTGTGCATAATTCTCACAGGGTTAAAACCCCCCCACAAACTCTTTCCCACTGACCGAAAGCAAGATGGCCATCTGCCCATCCCCTTGCCCTCTGGTCCTCCTCTGGAGAGTCAGCATTTTGCAACATCATCACACGGAGGGCCAGCCAACTGTGTACTTCTCAGGTTGTCTGTCTCCACACAATGGAATCCCCTCCTATTTAGAGAGTGGGACATCCGTACCAAACGCAGCAAAGGGCCCAGAAAATGGGCCGGAGGTTAGCACGCTAAAAATACTGGCATCTTCCCTGCTTCTGTGAGAGAAAATTGCATACTGCGGCTGCCTGCTGCCACCACCACCAAAGTGAGTTTTAATCTCTCACCAAAATGGCCCCTCGAGGAGCTTATAATACTTTTACATTATGGAGTTAGTATACTGCTATTACATCCATTTTTAGAGAAATTGGAGGTCATATCATATAACCACAATCTGCTTTATTTCTTGTCATGAAAGTGTATCCGTCTCGTTTTCTGCACCAGGACATAGTTTTAATAACATAGCGGGCCTACCCATGCCTGAACACAAAAAGAAACGAGACATTGAGTCTGTGGCCCAGATGATCTCATTGCGGTTACAGAAGCCGGGTCCTTATTTGCTCTGCCGTCACAATAGCGTTGTGTCTGTGTGTTTAAGGGTTCCTGGGCTGGGTAGCTCGTCTGAGGAAGATGAGCCGATCCTGTCCCTTGATTTATGTGCTGCTTCTGGTGGAGTAACTTAAAGGCCCAGTGCAGTCATAAATGTGATTTTCCTGTGTTTTATATACATTTCCACACTTAGGTTTGAATAATACTGTGATATTGTGAAATTTATGCTCTTTTAGTGAAGGAGCTGTTTGTAATGTCAACCTGTTTTGGTGGGATGGAATTTTAGCCTTCAATTTTGACATCACCGTGAGGTAAATTAGTTAATAGACCAATAACAAAGAGTTCCAAACCAATAACTGCTAATTTCCTGTTTCCCCCTCCCACTCAGACCACTCCCAGACAGCCCTACAGTATTATTCCTTGAGAAATTTGCCCTTTGCTAAGAATCTATTTGTTTCTTGTTGACCATTTTTAATTGAAAACAATCACTGTAAAGTACGTAATTGTTACCCAGAAATGATTTTAGGATCCCCCCAGGTTGTCTTCACTCTATCCTCTCCTCTCCATCCTGCTCCGCACAATCCGGCCCCAGCTGGAGAGGAACCCTGCATGTCTGGATCAAGTCAGCCTTTCTCTGGCCAGCGACTGACTTACTCGCTGTATCATTTGTATCATTTGATATTAATGTCTCTTTTCACCCACTTCGTCTGACATTTGAGGGTTAAAGGCCCACCTGGGAACTCCTTTAACCAGCATGCAGAGATGTGGAGGTGGAAATAAAGTATGATCAACACCTTTTAAAAGATGGAGAATAAGAGACTCCCTTACCTCCCCGCCTCCCCCTCTTAAGAAGCATGCGAGGGAAGGAGAGGCTCGACTTAGACGGAGGATATTAGTGTGGCTCTCATTGTGCGAAGTGAGAGATGCCCTCTAGCTCGACAGCTCGGAACACGTGTGGTTGACGAGAGGTGAGACAGACGCTCATTATCCCTATCCTGTTTACTATGAATGGCGTTAGTGTGTAAAATAGGATCTATGCCCATCATTAGATAGTGTTTTGTCTCTAACCGTTGCACCTTAGGCAAATCAGAGAATAGGGCCTACTGTCTTACTAAGGACAGAGTTAGTGTTTCCCATGATAGTAATTGTGCAGATATCACGTCAGGTTAGCGGTAGACTAAAGCTCACTGCTTCATAGTCCACTTACTGCCTATTTGATATGAATACAGGCAACTACGGCTATTTTCCCCTCTGAAGACATTTCAGGCTACGTGCAGAGAAACCGCATGGTGATTTGAGCCTACAGCTACCAATGTTTTGATGTTTCAGACAGACATCGAAGTCGCGATGACGGTCTGTTCCTCATTTAAGCCATCTTATTTAAACGACTGGCTGTTGTCTAGGACCTGTGAGAAAATGGAAATGTGCATTTGTGCCGTCTGCTCGGCAGGGAGTCTGGTTGTGTTATTTCAGGGGGGATTTCTAAGTTACCTGAGGAAAGCATTTTGGTCGTAGGCTTTAAAAAAAAAAAAATTGGGTCAGAAAAGGCATTTGTGTGTCAGTTTATCTCAAACAAACATCTCACTCTACAACAACACCATCTCCCAATGTCCCCATATCACCCAAGTGTTGCCCAATGATAGTCACACAATGTGCTGAAAGGAGGATGTCTGGCCTTTACTGTAAAGTAGATCCATCCACAAATATTGCCTTTGCTGCTCACACACAGTGAGCAATGCTTGCGCACACACTTAAGACCAGAACTGATAGAGCGCTCTACTGTACAGCATACCATACTGATCCTCTCAGTAGTTACGGAAACAATCTTATTACTTCAGGAGTTTACTTTTCTCCTTTCTCTCCACCCAAGGATGTGACTGAACGGAGAAGGAAACGGACACTTGTTTGAACTGCAGCGACCGAGCCACCGCACAGCGTAAACTAGTTCCTCTCTTTATTGTAGTATAGTGGAGTCCCGCTGTGTCTCTGACTCCCTGCTGCCTCCACGGGCCACTGGCACACAGGCTGCTGTGCCCTCGTACCGTACGTGTGAAACCTTTGCACAGCCACGGTTGTTGCACAACAGCGCCGGATTTCTAGGTCTGTGCTGTCAGCACCCTGAGTGACAAGGTTTCACTCTAAGAAAAAGGGCGCTGGCGTTTTCAAAACACTCTTCCCTCTGGAGCAGTCGCGGGGGTTTGATGTCATTTTTGTGTGGGTTGAGAGATGAAAAGCGGGAGAGGGTGAGGCAGGAAGTGAGTGAGTGAGTGAGAGCTGAGGCTTTGCTAGGATGACTCATATTATTTGAATGCTCTCAGTTTCAACTGATGGGGGACTTGGCCTGGATCCAGTTAGATGTGAAACAGGCTGGTTGGAAAATGTAGTGTGGTACAGAATGGCCGATATCTTTGTCCTATTTAGCAGTGTTCACCTCACGTTGTCTCCTGTGACGTATGGAGCCAAAGCCTCACACAGTCGTAATGACCCAGCAGGTGCCGACTGCACGGTTGCCCAGATTCTCTCTCGTGCGCAGAGTGGGTCAGTAGTAATCCCCCCTGTGTGAATTATGGATTGGGTGTAATGCAAGGATTAGCGCCCACAAACTTTCTGGGGCAGATGTGCTGTAGTTGGTGCATAGGTGACCAATCAGGTGCCTGCAGAAGGAGACTGAAGCTCTCTGGGCCACAGAAGAGAGGTTAGGATAAGACCAGCTTTAAAGCCCCCATTAGCTGTCCTCCGCTACTCTCCTCACCTTATATCTATGGCTGAAACGTGCAGAGGTAGACTGAGGTAAGGAATATATATATGTGTGTGTGTGTGTGTGTGTGTGTGTGTATATATACGTATGTATGTATGTATGTGTGTGTGTGTGTATATATATATTTTTTTATATGTATTTTTGTGTGTATATATATTTTTATATATGTGTATATATGTGTATATATATTTTTATATGTATATATATATTTTTTATATGTATTTTGGCCCATTCCTCCATGCAGATCTCCTCTAGAGCAGTGATGTTTTGGGGTTGTTGCTGGGCAGGCCTCATATTTTTAAGTGGGAGAACTTGCACAATTGGTGGCTGACTAAATACTTTTTTTGCCCCACTGTGTGTGTGTGTATATATCAGTTTTTTGCATGGGTTGCGTCTCAATCAACAGCATCCGCTGATGTCGCCCTTCCGCATTTGCGATGAAAGGTGGAAGAGCTAAAGCAGTGTTTGTCAGATCATGAGACATCCAGAAACATCTGTGGAGTCGGAGCATTTTGGCCTAAAAACTATTATGAATCCTCTAAGATGATTCTCACGAACACGATGGTGTTCTCCGTTTTGCTCTACGACCCCCACAATCGTCACAGGATGCGCCTGAAGTCGGTACAGCCGATCTGCTAACTTCTGTCTGTAGCATCCAAACAGTTTGGGCTATATACTAATATGACCCCTCTGTGGAAAGGTGACTCTCTCACAAACACCAGTTTAAACAATGAATAGAGCGCATTCGGAAAGTATTCCGCCCCCTTGCATTATAGCCTTATTCTAAAATTTATTAAATTCTCTGCAGATCCTCTAGTGTCGTTGCATAGCTATTTTCAGGTCTCTCCAGAGATGTTTGATTGGGTTCAAGTCCAGGCTCTGGCTGGGCCACTCAAGAACATTCAGATATTTGTCCCCGAAACCACTCCTGCATTGTCTTGGCTGTATGCTTAGGGTCGTTGTCCTATTGGAAGGTGAGCCTTCGCCCCAGTCTGAGGTCCTGAGCACTCTGGAGAAGTTTTTCATCAAGGATCTTTCTGTACTTTGCTCCATTCATCTTTCCCTCTGTACTGACTAGTCTCCCAGACCCTGCCGCTGAAAAACATCCCCACAGCATGATGCACTGTAGGGATGGTGCCAGGTTTCCTCCAGATGTGACTTGGGGCAGCATGTAGCCTAGTGGTTAGAGCGTTGGGCCAGTAAACGAAAGGTGCTGGATCGAATCCCCAAGCTGACATGGTAGAAATCCGTCGTTCTGCCCCTGAACAAGGCAGTTAAAACTTCTTAGTGATATCCCCCCTTTTCCAATTTTCGTCTAAAATGACATACCCAAATCTAATTGCCTGTAGCTCAGGCCCTGAAGCAAGGATATGCATATTATTGGTACCATTTGAAAGGAAACACTTAGAAGTTTGTGAAAATGTGAATTGAATGTAGGAGAAAAAACACAATAGATCTGCTAGAAGAAAATACAAAGAGAAAAACAACTGTTATTTTTGTTTGTTTTTCTACCACCATCTTTGAAATGCAACAGAAAGGTCCCACATCTATCCATCCATCACTCTGGTTGGCAGCAGTGTATGTGCAAAGTTACAGACGGATAAGTTGAAGTAGCAAACTACATGATATTTAGTGTGAAGTCACCCAGGTATATTTGGGCAAATCGTGAAGGAGACATTCACATTCCTTTTTTCTGCAAGAATATCATCAAATTTGTATACTTGGACTTTGATTTAGCTTTTCCAGTATTATTAGCCATATTATAAGTTCAGCAGTTGCAAAACACTCCGTTTTTATAACTTCATAACTCTCCATATTCTAATAATTTTTGTCCAAAAGGAAAAGGCTTGCTGTCGCACAAGGTTAGCAGCTACGTTTTGCGACAGATACGGAGTTTCCGGATACTCCCGTAAAGCCAAGCCCATTGGCTATCTAGCTAGCTTTGTTTGACCCCGATTGATTGGTGCTTATTTGACAAAGTTACAGTCGATCAAGTGAAGACCGCCTGCGTCATCGGCGTGGCTCTCTGACCAAATTTGGTGTCCTATAGGATATACTACACCTCTAATGATATAGTGAAGTCTGGTTACGTTTTAGGATCTCTGAGGAATAAATACAAATGTGATTTGACTGGTTGAAACACCGTTTAGGGTTAGATTTTCACAGATTCCTTTCTTTGCAATTGAATGGAAATACGAAACTGATCGTGCATGCTATATGGACCTTTTTTTAGGATATGAAAAATGAGTTTATCTAACAAAATGACACTTCATGTTATCTCCGGGACCCTTTGGATGATAAATCAGAGCAAGATTTCAGAATGTACGTACACATTTCACCTTCAGGCGTGAATTTATCAAACCTATCACGGTGAAAAGGTGTTTTGTTTTTAGGAGCTCTCCTCAAACAATAGCATGGCATTTTTTTCGCAGTGATAGCGACTGTAAATTGGACAGTGCAGTTATATTAACAAACATGTCTTACATCGGCTGAAAGCTTACATTTGTTTCTCTGAAAATCTGAAATCTGCGATTGTGACACAAGGTGCTGCATGATTTACAACTGTCCTGTTGACGGAACGCCTATCCCTAAGAAGTTTTAACCCACGGTCCCCGGTAGGCCGTCATTGTAAATAAGATTTTTTTTCTTAACTGACTTGCCTGGTTAAATAAAGGTTTCATCAGACCAAAAAATCTTGCATCTCATAGTCTGAGTCCTTTAGGTTTCTTGAGGTGCCTTGTATAAACATCTTAAATATGATCAATGGAAACAGGATGCACCTGAGCTCAATTTCAAGTCTGAATACTTATGTAAACAAGGTATTTTTGTTTTAGAATCAGGCTGTAACATAACAAAATGTGGGAAAAGTCCAGGGGCCTGAGTACTGAGTAGCTAAATTATGCTTGGTATAACCATCTTAATCCCTCACTTTAACAAGGGTCTTGGGGCCCTTGTTAAGGTCAACGACAGCATGATCTCTACCAAGTACCAGGAAATTTTATCCAAAAACCTGGTTTACCTCTGCTTGGAGGCTGAATCTTGTCCGCAAGTTGATCTTCCAGCAAGACAATGATCCCAAGCACACAACAAAATCCACAAAGAAGTGGTTATTTGACGACAAAATCTAAATTGTACAATGGCCATCTCAGTCTCCAGACTATTGAAAACCTGTGGTTTGAATTGAAGAGGGCAGTCCATCAGAGCAGACTGAAGGATCTGGAAAGATTCTGTATGGAGGAATGGTCTCAGATCCCTCCCAATATGTTCTCCAATCTCATAAAACATTCTAGTAAAAAGGCTCAGTGCCGTTGTCCTCGCAAAGGGAGGGTGCACCGAGTATTGAAAACGGGTGCCAATACCTATCATTTTGACACCTATCATGTTGATAAAGTATTATTTGTTTAACAAAATCTTTCTCTCAACAACTTGTATTATTATAAAATAGACTTTTACAAAAAAAAATGGTTGTTGCTCAGTATTTGTTATTATTTTATACGGTGTATTAATCCCCCTCATCTTTATATAGAGTGCCAATAATTTTGAAGGTGACTAAATCACCTTTCTCTGGCCCGAAGCCTGATCAACCTGCTTCTTCCCCTGACCTGGCCTACTTGGAGCCTAGCTGTAGTCAGTCAGTTTCATTTTGAAGCAGCCAACAAACCCAGCGGAGGCCTGGCTGAGAGAGAGGCGGCGGAGGCGCCTTGATTCCCTCTCTCACGCCCTTAACAGCTCCCATCTCTCAACCCCCTCTGCAGGGCTCTTATTTACTTACTCATAGCAGACTTGCGTTCATATTGTCCTCATTCCCCCAATATCCTCATTAGATGCAGGCTTTGTAGTGTATGAATGGTTGCCTGTTCTATCATGTAGTTTAGCATAGACACTACATTATACCATGGCATTTTTGAATACTCCTTTCTGATTGGCTTGAAGGGCATTCTAGAATGTGCGTTATTTCCCTTTTAACGGCACTATTTATGGAAAGCTCCCGCTCTGAATAACACATTGGGGAGGCTTGCATTATGGATGGGCCACTTAGCTTAATGGACAGTTAACTGGGAAGGGCCGGGTTGCTCGGGTGTCGCTGTTACACACACAGGGGCCCTTAGTACACACACGGTCAGGCGGCCCTGGGTTCAAACGTTGAGTTTGAGGTCAGGCGTGCGAGCAGGTTAACAGCACCCGGGGGGGGGGTATTAACGCCTCTCACCTGACCGACCGCAGGGTCAGGTTACCAGCCAGTTAACTCTTTACACACTTAGTCCATTGAACACACTCACACACATGCGCTTTGTCGCGCACGCACACACGCAACTAGGGAAATCTAAACGCACACTGACAGAGGAAGCTAAACATGTCCTTCATTAAAGTCTGGAAACATCCCTTTGCGATCGCTCTGCCGGCACCGCTCTGACTGCTCTCGTCAGCCACCTTTCCTAAGTCTCTGGATATGCCCCGGCTCCGCCGACCCATAGGGCTCTGGTCAAAAGGAGTGCACTACATCGTCTCAAATCGCACCCTATCTGTTTTTCCGCATTAGCTTCCAGTGCTAAAGACAAATGAGTGCTCCTCAGCCCTGTCCTCCCCTCGCTCTGCCCAAATCCACCGGTAAGGAGACCCCTGACTCGGCTCGGCAGACAGCTGAATCAAATGTGTGTCATCAGTCATCATTAGTGGGAATGAGGAGGAGGCTGATCTGAGGTCCGGGGCTTCGGTACTTTGCTGTCATGTGTTCCTCCATAATGACACAGCCTAGAGCTAGGCGGCTGGTGTTCAACTACAAATGGAGCTCTGTTGCTAGGTCTGTGCTCTCTCTTTGGTAATAATAGCACGGTCACGGTCACTGTCTCTGCCCTATCTCACCCTACCATCCACCCCTTACGTCACGTGGATAGTCTTAGGATATACCACAGTAATTATGGCATTTTTTAGCCTGACCTTGTATTTGATGTCGATCAAATCACATTTTATTTGTCACATGCTCCGATTACAACCGGTGTAGACCCCACTGTGAAATGCTTACTTATTAGCCCTTAAAATGCAGTTTTAAGAAAATAGATTTAAGAAAATATTTACAAAAAAAACAGTTACAATAATGAGGCTGTCTATATAAAGGGGGTACCGGGTCAATGTGCGGGGGTACAGGTTAGTCGAGGTCATTTGTACATGTAGTTAGGGATAAAGTGACTATGCATCGATAAACAGTGAGTAGCAGCAGTGTAAAAACGGGGGGGGTTGATGCACATAGTCCGGGTGGCCATTTGATTAATTGTTCAGCAGTCTTATGGTTTGGGGGTAGAAGCTGTTAAGGAGCCTTTTGGACCTGGACTTGGCGCTCCGGTACCGCTTGCTGTGCGGTAGCAAATTGAACAGTCTATGACTTTGGTGACTGGAGTCTTTGACCATTTTTTTGGGCCTTCCTGTGACACCGCCTAGTATAGAGGTCCTGGATGGCAGGAAGCTTGGCCCCAGTGATGTACTGGGCCGTACGCACTACCCACAGTGGTGCCTTACGGTCAGATGCAGAGCAGTTGACATTCCAAGCAGTGATGCTGGTCATTTATGAACATTTGAACATCTTGGCCATGTTCTGTTATAATCTCCACCCGGCACAGCCAGAAGAGGACTGGCCACCCCACATAGCCTGGTTCCTCTCTAGGTTTCTTCCTAGGTTTTGGCCTTTCTAGGGAGTTTTTCCTAGCCACCGTGCATCTCCACCTGCATTGCTTGCTGTTTGGGGTTTTAGGCTGGGCTTCTGTACAGCACTTTGAGATATCAGCTGATGTACGAAGGGCTATATAAATACATTTGATTTGATGCAACTGGTCAGGATGCTCTCGATGGTGAAGCTGTAGAACTTTTTAAGGTTCTGGGGACCCATGCCAAATCCTTTCAGTTTCCTGAGGGGGAAAGGCATTGTCGTTCCCTCTTTCTTGGTGTGTTTGGACCATGGTCGTTTGGTGATGTGGACACCAAAGAACTTGAAACTCTCGACCCGCTCCACTACAGCCCCGTCGATGTGAATGGGGGCGTGTTCGGCCCTCCTTTTCCTGTATTCCACGATCATCTCCTTTGTCTTGCTCACGTTGAGAGAGCTTGTTGTCCTGGCACCACACTGCCAGGTCTCTGACCTCCTCCCTATATGCCGTCTCATTGTTGTCATCAGGAAACTTAATGATGGTGTTGGAGTCGTGCCTGGCCACACAGTCATGGGTGAACAGGAAGTACAGGAGGGGACTAAGCACGCACCCCTGAGGGGCTCCCGTGTTGAGGATCAGTGTGGCAGATGTGTTGTCTACCCTTACCACCTGGGTACGGCCTGTCAGGAAGTCCAGGATCCAGTTGCAGAGGGAGGTGTTTAGCTTAGGGTCCTTAGCTTAGTGATGAGCTTTGTGGGCACTATGGTGTTGAACGCTGAGCTGTAGTCAATGAATAGCATTCTCACATAGGTGTTCATTTTGTCCAGGTGGGAAAGGGCAGTGTGGAGTGTGATTGAGATTGCGTCATCTGTGGATGTGTTTATAGCGTTATGCGAATTGGAGTGGGTCTAGGGTTTCCGGGATGATGGTGTTGTGAGCCATGACCAGCCTTTCAAAGCACTTCATGGCTACCGACGTGAGTGCTACGGGGTGGTAGTCATTTAGGCAGGTTACCTTTGCTTTCTTGGGCACAGGGACTATGGTGGTCTACTTGACACATGTAGGTTTTACATACTCGGTCAGGGAGAGATTGAATCCTTGTGAACGTGATGCCATAAATGATGCCGTTGTGTTGAGGCGTCTGATGTTTGTTGACGGTGGGGGTCGCGGAGTGGCGAACTAGACGACGGAGAGTTTTGACTGTGTGTGATATTGGATTGCTTCTTGTGTGGATATTTTCTGTCTGGATTTTAATGATTTGTAATGTTGATCTGTTTAAAGGTCTTGCTCACATATGCTACGGAGAGCGGGATCACACATTCGTCCCGGAACAGCTAGTGCTCTCATGCATGCTTTAGTGTTGCTTGCATAACAGGCATTTAGCCCGTCTGGTAGGCTTGTATCACTGGGCCCTGCCACATCCGACGAGCGTCAGAGCCGGTGTAGTAGGATTCAATCTTAGTCCTGTATTGATGTTTTTCCTGTTTGATAGTTCGTCTGAGGGCATAACAGGATTTCTTATAAACTTCCGGATTAATGTCCTGCTCCTTGAAAGCGGCAGCTCTAGCCTTTAACTCGGTGCGGATTTTGCCTGTAAACTATGGCTTCTGGTTGGGATATGTACGTACGGTCTCTGTGGGGACGACGTCGTCGATGCACTTATTGATGAAGCCGATGACTGAGGTGGTATACTCCTCAATGCCATTGGATGAATCTCAGAACATATTCCAGTCTGTGCTTGCAAAAAAGTCATGTAGCATCCGCGTCATCTGACCACTTCCGTATTGAGCGAGACACTGGTACTTCCTGCTTTAGGTTTTGCTTGTAAGCAGGAATCAGGAGGATAGAATTATGGCCAGATTTTCTAAATGGAGGGTGAGGGAGAGCTTTGTACATGTCTCTGTGTGTGGAGTAAAGGTGGTTTAGAGTTGGATGAGCATTTTCTTGTTTGCTTATGCCCTTATACAGCTTGTTGAGTGCGGTCTTAGTGCCAGCGTCGGTTTATGCTGGTAAATAGCCTGCTACGAAATATATAGATAAACTCTCTTGATAGTGTGGTCTATAGCTTATCATGAAGTACTTTACCTCAGGCGAGGAATACCTCGAGTCTACCTTAATGTTAGAAATCGTGCACCAACTGTTGACAAATAGACACACTCCCCAAACCCTTGTCTTACCAGACGTAGCTGTTCTGTCCTGCAGATGCATGGAAAACACAGCCGACTCTATATTATCCGTGTCATCGTTCAGCCAAGACTCGGTGGAACATAGGATCTTCCAGTTTTTAATGTGCCGTTGGTAGGATAGTCTCGAACAGACTTCATCCAGTTTATTCTCCAGTGATTCCACATTGGCTAATAGAACAAATGGTAGAGGCGGTTTACCCACTCGCCGACTAAATCTCAGAAGACACCCTGATCTCAGCCCCCTGTATTTCCTTCTTCTCTTCATGCGAATGACGGGGATTTGGGCCTTGTATGGGAGCAGCGTTATATCCTTCATGTCAGAATCATTAAAGGAAAAAAAACGTAGTCCAGTTCGAGGTGAGTAATCTCTGTTCTGATATCCAGTAGCTCTTTTCGGTCATAAGAGACAGTAGCATCAACATTATATACAAAATATGTTACAAACAATATGAAAAAAAACACAAAATAGCACAATTGGTTAGGAGCCTGTAAAACGGCAGCCATCTCCCCCGGCGCCATTCTTGTAAAGAAAAACGTGTCCTGTACATGGGGTTTACACTGTACAGTACAGGAATGTGAACTATTATCTAGCTATGAGGCACATGATATAGAGATAAAAACATACATAAATGACAATTGGAGTTATTAGGGTTTAAATCACGTTGACAAGTGTTTAAGCAATTGTGGTTATCTGCGATCTAATGTCGGCAATGGAAGCGAGATGACCCGGTCGCAATGCTAAGCACATGTCAGTCACACACGAACATGATCCAACACACGCGCACACTGCACTCTCGACCTCACTCTCTCATCTCCAGTGTCAGTGTCAGGCTGAAACTAGCAGTTGAGGAGATCAAATGGTACTAATCCTGCCCCCTGTGATTGACTTACTGTCTTCCTCACAGAGGGAGAGGAAGACAAAGAGAGAGAGGTGGGGAGTTTTAGTTTAACGTGACAAAGCCTGACTTCAGCGACCCACTCCTCACTCTTTCTCTCGGTCCCTTGTTCACCGAGCCCCCCTCTTAACCCTCCCCTGGCTCTCAAAGTCCACTTCAACTCTCTAATGCAAATAGCCCTTTGGTCCCCTTGTGTATATTTATGACCCACTTCCTCTAGTGTTTGAATATGCGCTTGAGAACAGAGGGCTGAATAACTGCCAGTCACAATGGATTAGGCCCTATCAATGAGCAGATAACCTCTCTGTGGAGAGCATGCACATGGGAATGTTTGAGCCTCTGTCGGCTCTCACAGACGTGCCCACCCTGTCACTGTGTGTGGTGTTGGGCTAATGCAGTTTATTAGCCCTAGTTAATATACAATTTAAGCCAAGTCTAGTGGTTAAGCACATTGGGCCAGTAATTTGAAAGGTCGCTGGTTCGAATCTCAAAGGTGGAAAAATCTGCCGGTGCCCTTGTGCAAGGCACTTCTTAACCCTAATGGCTCCTGTTAGTCGCTCCAAATAAGTGTCTGCTCAATGACTAAAATGTAACTGAAGGATGTTTGCGTACAAACATGGCATAGTAAATCCATAGAGTTTTATCCATATGAGTAGGAGGAATCTTTAAAAACTACGGTGCTGCCCTAATCATTGTTGATGGGCTATCTTTGAGGATTTAGTACATTTTTTGTTTACTTTGGAGTGGATGTGTGTTTTGCTGTTTGCTAGTGTACAGTACAGATGAAGAATATGGCGCCAGTGCCATCACTCTGAGGGCATCTCCAGACTTAACCTTGGCAGCATTGCATTGGCATGCCCCGCCATGCCCGCTGGTACAGGCCTTGTGTGCCTGCAGCTGCACATCAGAGAGAGAGAGAGCGTGTGAGAGAGAGACACACTTATATAATTCATCCCGTTCATCTCAATGTTTGATGCAGCCCTTTCACACTTGACACAGTTCTCATTTAAAAAGCTGGTTTGATAAGACCTCAGTCTAAATCACAATGGTTCAGGATGATCATCGGAGTGGGCAACGACACTGGCTAGGGCTAGCCTATCCACAGCAGAAGTGTGTCGCGAGATACGAGGCGGTAAAGGCCAGAGAGTTGTCAAAAGAGGCTGTAGTAGTGCAAACACACATACACATGCATACACCAGTGGTGTAGCTGAAGGTAAGTGCAAGTAAACACAGTTTACCCCCCCCAAAGTATCAAGTCAAATGTTATTTGTCACGTGCTTCATAAACAACAGGTGTAGACTAGGCTTTTGGCTGTATACTGTATGTAGCATATATATATATATATATATCATATACCGGGGTATTTGGAAGTAGCAACAGGATAGTTTTTCAATACCGTTGAAACTATTTATGTTTTAAGGAAATGCCTGCCGCCAACTTGTGCAATACATTAGGAGATAAAGCAGATTGCGTTATTAATTTCACCTGTCACATTATTTTACATTGAGTTGAGCCAGTCGGGAGCTCGTTCGTAAAGGGAGCAGGTGAGTCCAGCTGTGTATTGACAGGGGTCACATTTTATATTGAAAGTCAATAGTGTTTTTTGTTGTTTTTTTCCCCTCCAATATAGTGATCAGAGACGTGCGGCTATAGTTTTCCTTCACAGAAAATACATTTGTGCAAACAATTTAGCAGAAAATAGCTTCACTGTCATCAGACAACAGAAGTGCAACACTCTGGCTGGCAGCCACACGAGTAAATGAGCTTACAATGACAAAGCAAGGTCTTGTTGAAATGAATGATGCATGGTAAGCATATTTATAATGTTTATCATGGAAAGAATGTGACTAAACAAAACATTAGGAAATGTAGCTGAAGTGAATCTTGCATTTTATCAGAGAAAAGTAGGGTAGGCTCCACCGAGAAAAGTACCGGAGAAAAGTAGGGTAGGCTACACCGAGAAAAGTAGGGTAGGCTACACCGAGAAAAGTAGGGTAGGCTACACCGAGAAATGTACCAGAGAAAAGTAGGGTAGGCTACACCTGAGAAAAGTACCAGAGAAAAGTAGCTACACAGTCAGAGCGCTGTCTATTGATTGAATGCCCTTCGTGAATTCTCATTCTTGAATTCTCATCCAAGTAGAGAAGTGCAACTGAAGCACAAAATGTGTTTGACGCTGAGCAGAAATTACAATAAGAAGCATTTTGATCTGCGTTTACAAAACAAAAACATATTTCTTATCCATTTTTTTTATTTCCTGTGTGAAAAACGTAAGAATTCTGCGTTAGAGCGACCCTTCGTTTAACTTGCTAGTTATCTAAGTAAGTAGCTGAATTAATAACGTCATGGGGAATCGTATTGTGTTAGCTTTCTGCCGTGTTTGAGAAGTCAAAGCCCTGTGGATGAGTTATCTGTACAGCTGCCATTGCAGCTTGATTTCCCTGCATTTTTTTCTTCTTTCGTTCTGAGCCGTCTGCTCATCCGTATCTTCTCGAGCAGAGCAGGCAGGCCCGTTACCCTAGTGACTCCCAGACTCCACACAGACACACTGTGTACACAGTACTGTTCTTTGTTCAGACAAGCATGCGTCAAAACGTTGTTTATTTGCACAATGTCTCGTTCACATCCACTTGTAAATGTCCAAACTCACCATTCGGGCCTATATGTATAACTTTATGAGCTGGATTAACTGTCTTCGCTTTAGTTTATTTTCATTTGTGCTCATTAGCATATTTAGCTAGCAGCCTCCATGGAAATTCGATATTATGTTGCATTCTCTTAAGACACCAATGGGAATTTTAGATTTTGGTTTTGCCCCTTGTGGACTAAGCCGGTAATACTGTAATACCGTAAATCCCGGCGTAAGGACGATACGAGGAATGAAAATCTGGATACCGCTCAACCCCAGTGTAGACTAACTGAAGTACTTACGGGGCCTTTCCAACAATGCAGAGAGAGAAATAATAGAGAACAACACGGTTCAGATCATGATTCCCCCCTCTACTTTCAGTAGGCTGGATGTGGGTCACTCCGCTGGATGTGGGTCACTCCGCTGGATGTGGGTCACTCCGCTGGATGTGGGTCACTCCGCTGGATGTGGGTCACTCCGCTCCATGGTTTGAGCCTTTGCGTCCCAAATGACACCCTATTCCCTTTTTCGTGCCCTACTTTTGACCAGGGCCCATATGGCTCTGATTTACATTTAAGTAATTAAGCAGACGCTTTTATCCAGAGCAACTTACAGTAGTGAGTGCATACATTTTCGTACTGGTCCCCCATGGGGATCTAACCCACAACCCTGGCTTTGCAAGTGCCATGCTCTACCAACTGAGTCACACAGGACCAAAAAGAAGTGTACTATATAGGGAAAGGTGTCACTGCAAAGTGGATGTTAATAGCTCCTCTAGAGACTCATTCTGACTGAGTCTACGTTGCACCAACACTGGACAGCATCATGTGTGAACGGCAAGAGTCTCTCCTCTCACACCCCTCCATGCCCTGGCATCTTCTTTTCTGGCTGCCCTTTGCCCCCCTCTCTCAGCCTCTCCCTCTGGGGTGCTGTTGTCACCATGTTGCCCCCCACCATCGGCTCATGCCAAATGTCTCTAGGTTCCCCGGGCAGGTGCCAGCACACATGACCTCGGGCGTCAATCAGCAGCTATAAACAGCTATTGGATTCAGTTACTACACTGAACAAAAATGATAAACTCAACATGTAACAATTTCAAAGATTCAAGACGAGGCAGATTAACCCCTACCCTACTCTACCTGGGCACAATGTCATTGTCAACTTCAATCACTGAGTGTGTATGGGTGCGTGTGTACAGTCCAAAAGTTTTGAGAATGACACAAATATTCATTTTCACAACGTTTGCTGCTTCAGTGTCTTTAGATATTTTTGTCAGGTGTTACTATGGAATACTGAAGTATAATTACAAATGTTTCATAACTGTCAAAGGCTTTTATTGACAATTACATGAAGTTGATGCAAAGAGTCAATATTTGCAGTGTTGACCCTTCCTTTTCAAGACCTCTGCAATCCACCCTGGCATGCTGTCAATTAACTTCTGAGCCACATCCTGACTGATGGCAGCCCATTCTTGCATAATCAATGCTTGGAGTTTGTCAGAATTTGTGGGTTTTTGTTTGTCCACCCGCCTCTTGAGGATTGACCACAAGTTCTCAATGGGATTAAGGTCTGGGGAGTTTCCTGGCCATGGACCCAAAATATCGATGTTTTGTTCTCCGAGCCACTTAGTTATCACTTTTGCCTTATGGCAAGGGGCTCCATCTTGGAAGGATAGACTGTTTCGTATAGACAGTTTCGATGATCCAAATGTGGTTCTAGAACAATTAAAAAGTTGTTCTTAAAACTAAAGGGTATCTCAGCTGCGGTAGACGAGGCTATCGTACCGTCAGATCCGATGAAGGTACATTTTAGTATGCCTAAGATACTGCATCTTTCTCTTTCCAGTGACATCGCCTTTACCATATTATTTCCTACCCTCTCCTCCTTGCCCGGTCCGGCCATACATGGTCAGTCTCCTCCGTTTGTCTTTTCACCACCAAGTGATAGGCTGATAGTGAAACCCTGTGCATTATTACAACCCGGTCAACGACGGGAAGTTATCTTGGGCCCCTGAGAAGGGGGCTGGGAACATGAAGGGGAACATAAGCAGGGTTAGTCTCCAAGACCCTTGGCTGATTCAAACCAGACCTGGTAGATAAGAAACAGCTCCCTCCACACACACCCTCCCACTTCACTCACGTGTAAAGGCAACATAAATTATCCTCCTAATACGCAGCCTGCCGCGTTTGCCCCAGTTCAGGCCCTACACAAACACTGCCATTTCCTGCCCGAGAGGAGCAATCCTGGGTCCAGGCAAGAATGGGGCCTCTCTTACTCGCCCCGTACACTTCTGCTTCTCCTGGGGCACTTGTGTAAAAATTAGCGGGTTATTGCGTACCAATGCAAATCATTATTCATCACCGCGTGTAGGGTGAAGTAAATTAATGTAGGCTATAATAGTTTTTTTTAGTTTAAGCATTACTGAGAACCTGAAAGCTGTCCACTCAGTATATATCCTCCCCAGCCCCCATTGCAATCTAATAGTGCCTGGACCAAAAGCGATAGGACCTAATTTCTCACTCTCTCAACCAATCGCATTAAATCGGGATTACGGGCTGCAGTTTGATCTGATCTAAAAACAAATAATCTCCTTCCAATCTGTCTGGGAGTTTATAGAGCTGTGGTTGGTGGGTCTGGGAGTAGAAGACAGGTCATCTGGTAGCTGGTAGGGCTGTGGTTGGTGGGTCTGGGAGTAGAAGGCAGGTCATCTGGGAGCTGGTAGGGCTGTGGTTGGTGGGTCTGGGAGTAGAAGGCAGGTCATCTGGGAGCTGGTAGGGCTGTGGTTGGTGGGTCTGGGAGTAGAAGGCAGGTCATCTGGGAGCTGGTAGGGCTGTGGTTGGTGGGTCTGGGAGTAGAAGGCAGGTCATCTGGGAGCTGGTAGGGCTGTGGTTGGTGGGTCTGGGACAGGGGGGCGTGGCGGTTGTGTAAATCTGGTATGTCGGGTTCCCATTAACCCAGTTAGAGCGGCGTGAGCCTCATGTTCACTGACGGGTCTCCTCCTCCTCCTCACAGAGCACATGTGGCTGAGATGGACACCGCAGACAAGCAGAAGCTTTGTGGGGCGTTACCGGTGCTACCAGGCTGGGGGGCACTCACTGGTAATCCTCCCACACTCAAACACGTAAAAACGCAGTCGTACATAGCGAGGAAAGAAAGCTGAAGAGGAGGGTATACATATTTGCTGGTAGAGCGAAAGGAGAGAATGTATATCTGAGATATTTTCTGGCTGAGAGAGAGGGGAGAGATTGGCTGAAAAGAGAAGGACAGAAAAGGAAGAGAAGGCTTTCTGGCCCAGACTGTGAATGGATGACGGGAGGTGAGAGAATGCCAGCCACAGCAGGGGCACAGGTAGACCGGGTCAGAGAGAAGGGGGAGAGGAGAGAAAAGGAGAGGTGAAATAGCTGGGTCTCAGTTCGAGAGCATCTGGTTGTCGTGGTGGTGGCCCAGGGCTGCTAATTTCTCCTAAGTGGAGATTTTCTCTTTTCTCCCACACTCACCTGTCCATCTCCTCATTTGAATTCCATGCTGTCACCGTCACTTGTCCACTCAATCTTAACATTGTTGTCGACTGTCGCCCACCAGGTGCCTTTAGAGAGTTCTTCAATGAGCTTAACACCTTGATAAACTAATTTCCTGAAAATGTCTCACCGCTCTTTGTGCTGGGCAACTTCAAGCTCCCGATGTCTGCCTTCGATTAATTTTTCCCTAACTCTTTCTTGCCTCTCTTTGCCTCTTTTGACCTCATCCCTTTCCCAGTCCCCTCCCACACACAAGGCAGGGAGCACACTTGACCTCATCTTTACTAGAGGCTGTTGGTCTACTAATCTCACAGCAACCCCCCTCCAGGTCTCTGATCACTATTGTGTTTCCTTTTCGGTCTCCCCCTCCTCCGACCCTAGCCCCTACCCAGATGGTCATGCTCCATCGCAATCTTCGCTGTCTTTCTCTCCCACTACTCTCTCCTCTTATATCCTATCATTTCTCCCGTCTTCTATATCCTTCTCCCTCCTGTCTCCTAATTCTGCCTCTTCGACCCTACTATCCTCCCTATCCATGTCCTATTTTTAATTTTTTTAATTTTACCTTTATTTAACTAGGCAAGTCAGTTAAGAACAAATTCTTATTTGCAATGACGGCCTAGGAACAGTGGGTTAACTGCCTGTTCAGGGGCAGAACGACAGATTTGTACCTTGTCAGCTCGGGGGTTTGAACTTGCAACCTTCCGGTTACTAGTCCAACGCTCTAACCACTAGGCTACCCTGCCGGAAAGGGGACTTGCACTGTCCCCTTTCCTCCCACCCGGCTCGCCCCCCCCCATCTCTACCTTCTCTTCCTCAGTATCTGCTGCTAAAGCCACTTTCTATCACTCTAAATTTAGGAACCTACGGAAACTTTTTTTAAACCTTGTCCTCGCCTTAATCCTCCCTCTCCTATCTCTTCAGACGACGTTGTCAACCACTTTGAAAAGAAAGTTGACCACATCCGTCATTCACTCAACCTATTGAGTCCACTGGTCCCACTCACACAGAACTACCCTCCGCCTTGACCTCTTTCTCAACCTCCCCGCTCGACCCCACCCCCTTCTCCAGACCATCTTTGGAGACCTTCTCCCATTCTTCACTTCCCTCAACTCATCCCTGAGCAATGGCTATGTCCCCTCTGATTTCAAAATGGCCCGAGTCGCTCCCCTCCTCAGGAACCCAACACTCTCTGATATGGCCAAAATCTCATATCCCGATATAGGTCATTTCATATAACGATACCTATCACGATATAGCACATTTTCTGTAAATTCAATGAATGAATAGTTTATATAAAATGACCACATGTAAAGGCCTATTTCTTATTACATTTTGAATTATACTCAACAAATAAAAAGGTACTTACTCATATTTGATTATTTATTTTATTTATAACCTGTGTAAATGTTCAATTAAGCATGTAACAAAATATAAATGTATAAAATCTAAAAAGGTAAATAGAAAACACTTCAACTGTAGTTGCAAACAAAATAAATATATATATTTTTTGGGATGGGGGGGCTTGCCTGGTTGTGCATGTTATTTTGGCATTAATACGTGTCGCATATCAATTTGGTACCTTGAGTCGAGTGTTAGCCCCAATTCACGAAACCCCCGTTACTCGACCGTGTAAATTGAGGCCTTGTCTTTGCAGATGTAAGTTGTAACGGCAGCTATTGTCTCCTTCCATCTTCGTGATTCTGTGCCATATGATGTGCCGCGGGCAAAAGCCTGTTGCAACGTCTGTGTTGTGGTTTGTTTTGAGCACTGTACTTTTTGGGGTCTCATCCGTAGACTCTCTCTGTACTGTTTCACATGATTCTTGCATAGGTGGTGAAAGAGGTTAGTGGTGTTTGAGCCTGTTGTCAGGACCGGCCTGCGTCATATTTTGCAGTGTACGGTTTTCTGCTCCATGTCAGACTTTTCATACCCAAACCACGTCCATGCGACCGAAGTTGCCCCTCTTTTAGGTACGAGCTCCGTGTCTCCATGCTCTGTGTCACGTTCACTCTCTTCCATGTTTGTTTGTGTTGCAAATTTCCTTACACACGGTAGGCTGCTCCTACCAGGTGACGTGGAGAGGATCTTTGTCCGCACCACTTACTCTCACTACAAGTATCCCCCAAGGCTTGGTTCTAGGCCCTCTCATCTTCTCTCTATACACCAAGTCACTCGGCTCTGTCATATCCTCACATGATCTCTCCTATGATTGCTATACGGATGACACTCAACTACTTATTTTCTTCCCCCCTTCTGACACTCAGGTTGCGTCACGCATCTCTGTGTGCCCGGCAGATATCTCAGCTTGGATGTCGGCCCACCACCTCATGTTTAATCTCGACAAGACAGAGCTGCTTTTCCTCCCGGGTAAGGCTTGCCCTCTCCAGGACCTCTCCATCACGGTTGACAACTCCACGGTGTCCTCTTCCCAGAGTGCAAAGAACCTTGGCGTGACCCTGGACAACACCCTGTCGTTCTTAGCAAACATCAAAGCAGTGACTCGCTCCTGCAGGGTCATGCTCTACAACATCCTTAGAGTACAACCTTACCTTACACAGGAAGTGGCACAGGTCCTCATCCAGGCACTTGTCATCTCCCGTCTGGACTACTGCAACTCGCTGTTGGCTGCGCTTCCCATTCTGTGCCATCAAACCCCTGCAACTTATCCAGAATGCTGCAGCCCTCCTGGTGTTCAACCTTCCCAAGTTCTCCCATGTCACCCCGCTCCTCCGCACACTCCACTGGCTTCCAGTCGAAGCTCGCATCCACTACAAGACCATGGCACTTGCCAAGGAGCAGCGTAAGGAACTGCCCCTCCCTACCTTCAGGCTCTACTCAAACCCTTCACCACAACCTGAGTATTCCGTACTGCCACCTCTGGTCTCTTGGCCCTCCCACCCCTAGCTCCCGCTCAGCTCAGTCCAAGCTCTTCTCTGTCCTGGCACCCCAATGGAGGAAACCGCTTCCCCCTGAAGCAAGGACAGCAGAGTTCCTGCCCATATTCCCCAAAACACCTGAAACCCTACCGCTTCCACGAGTATCTTACATGGCTCGTCTGTCCGTCCATGCCTCCGTCCGTCCGTCCATGTGCGTGTGTGTTGAGATGATATTGATCTATTAGTTGTTTTGGGAACTGGCGTCAAGTTGTCCTGTTGAATGGCAGGATTTCCCTGTTGAGTTAGGAAATGGATGCACCCCCAGCAGTTAGTTGAACGCTGACAATGCATACTGCTGTGTTTGTTTGTCTTCCCTGCTTGCCCACATTTCTGACAAATCTTTTGTCATCCATCTTAGGCCCCACTGTGATTCTCATACAGTACTTGACTGCACATCAACGGTCTCTAAACGTGAAGCATGTCTGGTCTCTTGAGACCTATGATACTTTAACGAAAAACTTTATGCCCCTTGGCTTATAGACGAGACACTTTCCATCCCTCAAACACGTTGTCAGTTCATTATTTTGGTCGGACTTCAAAGCATCCCTAATATGTCTGTCTGTGTCTGCCAGCCTGTGGCGTAGTCTGGTGGTCTGGACTAGAGTAGTGTCTGGAGACTGAACAGAGAGACAAATGGGGGGGGGGGTCTAATCTAATAGGAAACACAGAAGCCTGTGACTGGTCGTAAAGGACAGTACACTGGAAGACCCTGTGAAATCCCCCTCACCCCACCCGATGACTGCTAGCCCCGCCAGCCTGTTGGCTAATGTAGTTACAATTCCCCCCTAATAATGCTGAAATCTCATTAATATGCTTCACAGCTGGGCCCAATCACCCATGGGGATGACGTTAATCAAATCTCCCTGCCTATAACCCAGACCTGAACCGTACACAGCCCAGGAATAGGCCAACGAATGAGGCCTGCTTTGAGCCACTCAGGCTTAACTTTACAAGATGGCCAGTAGGGTTTTCTGTATGGTTGTCTTCATACAGTCTGGGTGCCAGTCTGCTTCTCCTCTAGCCAATAACAGAGGATTTAAACTGACAGGTTAACAGGCTAGTTTTAATGCATTGTCAGAACTTTTGATATAGCCTATTTTTTTGTGTGATTTATTAGATGTGATCTGCCTCTTGAATAATTTCTTTGTCCTGTTGTTTGGCCTAATCTACAGTGTAACTGAGTACTAAAAAGATGTCTGTGAGCACAACGGTTGAATTGTGAACACTCAACACTCGCGCTAATGAAATGGCCGGTGCTTTGGGTGCTGCTGCCGTGTCAGCACATTAAGTTAACCCATTAACATGTTTTGGCTGTCGACAAATGCAACACACACTGTTTTTGTACGTTTGTCTGGGAATGTGAACATCAAAGGGCATTCTGAGAAACCGGAGAGAGAGATGATGCAATTAATGCTTTTTTGAGGTAGGTTCGTTTTTTTTATTTTTTTTATAATAGCTTCTCAATTGTATTTATTTATTTTTTTACAATAAATGCATTATGTGGGTTGAATGCTGTAATACAGAATAACACAGAATAAAACAATTGGGTTAACTGCCCATTAGCACTTAGGCTCATTTATTAACATACTTTACTTAAACAAAATATTTTGGTTGTCTATATTAGATGTTTTTTTTAGTTTGACTTTATTATTTCATTAATAAAACCCCAAAGATGGTAGAGAGCCCATTATCGCTTATTGATAAACCAACCTTTTCACATTAATGAAGTATTTCAGGTGTGTGTGTGTGTGTGTGTGTGTGTGTATTTTTTAAAAACTTTCATTTAATTCCAAGTCATCATCTCATCTCTGTTCATGCAGTAGCAGCCAGCCAGCCATCTATTACTGTGTGTCCCAAAGAGTTATCCCATTTAGGCTAGTAGTCTAGCTCAGGGTTTCCCCAACCCTGCCCCCCCCCCCTCCCCCGGAGCATGTTTTGGGTTTTGCCCCAGCACTACACAGCTGATTCAAATAACCAACTCATCATCAAGCTTTGATTATTTGAATCAGCTGTGTAGTGCTAAGGCCAGAACCAAAACATTCACCCAGGAGGGTCCCCATGACCAGTTTGGGGAAACGCTGGTCTAGCTGGCTTGCAGCCTACAGTCTGAAAATCACTACTTCTGTAGTTCTTCAAAATCCATGAGGCATACTTTTAATACTGCTGAATAACAACTATCAATTAGATGCATTGTCGGGTAGAGATACCTAAGCAACTGCTTTTTATCCCTCTCGTTTGCGCCGCGTCCTGTGTGAATTTCTGTCCCTCTCTCCCTCTCCGTGTCTGTCTGCCGGCCCTACAGGCTTGCCCGTGCAAGAACCAATGAGAACAGGCAGCTGTTATTTAAAGAAACTAAAATAAACTTAAATTTGGGCTAGTCGCTCCGCACTAATCACGGTCATACTGATCACAGAGACTAGGAGGTTCACTGAGATCGAGATGATTCAGATAGAGCTGGATATAGAACGTCTCGGCTATCTAGACGATGTCTCTAGAGATGGTGTATTAACATGGTCTTTAACCCCCTGAGTACAGCTCTATCATATTTATAGCTCTATCATACAGTATCGCTAAGCTAGCCTCTCTGTATTTACAGGACTAGGGACAGCCTAGCTGGCCTTTATACAGTATCGCTAAGCTAGCCTCTCTGTATTTACAGGACTAGGGACAGCCTAGCTGGCCTTTATACAGTATCGCTAAGCTAGCCTCTCTGTATTTACAGGACTAGGGACAGCCTAGCTGGCCTTTATACAGTATCGCTAAGCTAGCCTCTCTGTCATGGTGTCTACAGAGGCGAGCTAGCCTTATCAGTGCTAGGGAACAACAGGCAGGCCTGTGGCTTTAGCACTGCCCAGAGGTGCTCTATATCTGCTGTGGTAGAGCTGGTGTGGCCCAGCAGCCGTAGCAGCAGCCCTGTGGGCTCTGTCTTCTGAGTCAGCCCCTCCATCCCACAGGGCCGCCATTGTTCTGTTCAATGCCCCAGCTCTGCTCTGCGCTCCAGAACTGGGCCATTGTGTTTAATTACAGTAACCAGTCCCCTCGCAGACTCTTGTCCTGTGTCCCAGATTTTGTCCATTTTTTTTCCTTCATGTGTGCTCTCATTAGGACAGTTAGTGTGTATCCCTGTGTAGGTGTGTGTGACAGTGGGGCTCGGTGGATCACTGAAGGGCTGTTGACCTTGTGCGCATATGTACTGTACGTGTGTTTGTTTGTATGCGTAGTTGCATACGTCTGATGAAGGCAGTTTTAGTAGGGGTGAATAGGTTTGTGGACCTGGTAAAAATGTAGGGTGTAATAGGAAGGGAAAGGGTGAATGGGTATTTGCTAATGCGAGAAAATGTGGTGCGTTACATAAAGAGGTGCTCTACTTGGGTTTCATTTGTTTGACATGAGAGTAATGACTGCCAGCCAGGGCCAATGGGATCAGCGAAGACTGAACGCTGATGACAGCAAAAAAGGCGATGAGCGCCTCCCTCTGTCCTCAACCCTTCACCCCTCCCTCTGTCCTCAACCCTTCATCCCTCCCTCTGTCCTCAACCCTTCATCCCTCCCTCTGTCCTCAACCCTTCACCACTCCCTCTGTCCTCAACCCTTCATCCCTCCCTCTGTCCTCAACCCTTCATCCCTCCCTCTGTCCTCAACCCTTCATCCCTCCCTCTGTCCTCAACCCTTCATCCCTCCCTCTGTCCTCAACCCTTCATCCCTCCCTCTGTCCTCAACCCTTCATCCCTCCCTCTGTCCTCAACCCTTCACCCCTCCCTCTGTCCTCAACCCTTCACCCCTCCCTCTGTCCTCAACCCTTCACCCCTCCCTCTGTCCTCAACCCTTCATCCCTCCCTCTGTCCTCAACCCTTCATCCCTCCCTCTGTCCTCAACCCTTCATCCCTCCCTCTGTCCTCAACCCTTCACCACTCCCTCTGTCCTCAACCCTTCACCACTCCCTCTGTCCTCAACCCTTCACCCCTCCCTCTGTCCTCAACCCTTCACCCCTCCCTCTGTCCTCAACCCTTCACCCCTCCCTCTGTCCTCAACCCTTCACCCCTCCCTCTGTCCTCAACCCTTCACCCCTCCCTCTGTCCTCAACCCTCCCCAAATGAATAAGAGGGTGCTCTGAGTGCATCTCTCTTTAACTTCTTCTCGTGTCCCCCCTGTCTGTCCGTCGTCAGTTGAAGCGAATAGCGGACCCTATTTAATTAGTGCAGTGTTGGGTGTATTTGTACTTTTTCCTCTAAGCTTGTCCTCTGGGTACATTAAATACATACATAAGGTTAATACTGTTTTTCCTTTGGGTGAGCTTACACGCACTTCTAGTGCTTCATGCTGTATCACAGCGGTAGGTATACATAACATTGCGTTTATCCTGCTCTGCCCCTCTACCAGTCGTTCTCTCTCTCCGTCTTGCTCCCTCTCTTTCAGGGCCAAGGTGGAGAGCCATGTGAGCTGCAGTGAGTAAGACTGCCGTAAACAGTCACTGTGCCTCCAGTTTTGCGCAGGCCTTGTTACTATCGGAGGGCTTATATTTAGGTATACTTTATATTGAACTTTTGAACTTCATGCTGACTGGCTTTTGGCCATACAGGTGTTTCTATATTAGGTGCATCCTTAAGTAGCTAATTAGCCTATATTTCATTACGCCTGTATTCCTTAGGCTTTGAACCCGTGTCATTTTCCATGGCTGATGAATGACAATGAAGATGCCTTTTTAAAATAACGAGTGCAATGGGGGCACATATATGTACAGAAGTGGAGTTCCCTAGAGAGCAGTTACGAGATCACCTTTTCATTTCCTCTATAATTTTTTTTTAAAGGCACAGGCTTTGAAGTGCTGACCCGAGGCTCGTTTGTGTTTACACATAGGCAAGAGATAAAAATAAATAAATAAACTTTTCCTAAGAAGAGGTTTTTAAAGGTCATTCTCCATATGCCGGTGGTGCGGTTAGTGCCTGTTGAGTGTGTGTGTTCTGTGTGTGTGGTTTTGTCTTGGACTGGGTAAGAACCCGGCATGGCGTTCTGTCTCTGTTCCTGGAGAGCTACCCTCCTGTAGGTTTTAACCCCAACTCCAGTTTAATGCCAACTCCAGTAACTAACCTGATTGTTCTTACCAAACAGCTCATTATTAGAATCAGGTGTGCTAGATTAGGGTTACAGCTAAAACGTACAGAACAGTATCTCTCCGGGAACAGAGTTGGTGAGCCCTGCTCTAGGGAGTAGGGCCACACAAGGGAGCTTGTGGCATTTAGCAGAAACCCACAGAACGGATCTCATAATAACCGTGGGACACAGCTGGTATGATGAGGGAGGTATGGGTACAACAGGGTTGACTAATGAGACCACCCTAGGTTGTACAGGAGCATGCTAGCCACATGAGCTAAATAAGCTTCAATTTGTCTCCTAATGCTAAAGCACTAAGAAGCCAAAGTAATAGAGGAACGGTATTCGCACATGTTACAATATGCTGCTGGTCTGTTGAAAACAGTGGACCACTTTTAAAGACATCCACCCACTCTGTCATTCGTGCTCCCGAGTGGCGCAGCAATCAAAGGCACTGCATCTCAGTGCTAGGGGTGTCACTACAGACACCATAGGGCGGTGCCAATTGACCCAGCATCGTCCAGCCCTTGCCGCTGTAGGCCATCATTGTAAGTAAGAATCTGTTCTTAACTCTAGTTAAAGGTAAAAAAATATATATTATAATAATAATTCTTCCTGTTTTGAGTGAGAGACAGGAGTGAGATTGTCTTTTTATATCCTGGGTCTGATTAGTGTTGCAGCTGGTCCCTTCAATATGAGCTTCATTGGTGTTGTCTTTACAGTTAACTGCGTTACAGCCATCAGGATATCTGAACCTCGTGGACATACTGTATTGTTTGTCTCGTGAAAAGGGAGATATCAGGATCATTTGGGATTGGTTTTAACATTTATTTGATGTTTTTCCAGCGGTGAGCGTGAGCATATTGGTGTGCATCGGCCTGGTGTATTTGGGTTGTCTGAATGTACTCTTCCCAAGAGTTTTTCGGGACCATGCAAACTGCAGAAACATGAATAGACACATTACAAAGAGAGCGCGAGCTGTGAGTGAAGAGGGGGAGATTATGTGGATGATGGACATGTGTGTTTGCGTCGGTGAGCGAGACCGTGGTGTTTCCATCCAGAACGGCTGTCTGCTGCGTCACGTGGAGTCTGTTCCCAGCTGTACTGCAAGCCTGGTGAACCCGTGAGGCTTGTGTTATATATATAGTTTGTTTATTTACACACGAGTGCCGCCCGGGCCTCTGGGCAGCTCCGAGAACGAGACGTCACAATTTCTCAATCTGTTTGTGTGTGTCTGTGTGTGCTACAGTGTATGACTGGTGTGTGTGTGTGTGTGTGTGTGTGTGTGTGTGTGTGTGACTGTGTGTGTGTGCTAGCTACATTATATGACTGACGTGTGTGTGTGTGTGTGTGTGTGTGTGTGTGTGTGTGTGTGTGTGTGTGCTAGCTACATTATATGACTGACGTGTGTGTGTGTGTGTGTGTGTGTGTGTGCTAGCTACATTATATGACTGACGTGTGTGTGTGTGTGCTAGCTACATTATATGACTGACGTGTGTGTGTGTGTGTGCTAGCTACATTATATGACTGACGTGTGTGTGTGTGTGTGTGTGCTAGCTACATTATATGACTGACGTGTGTGTGTGTGTGTGTGTGTGTGTGTGTGTGCTAGCTACATTATATGACTGACGTGTGTGTGTGTGTGTGTGTGTGCTAGCTACATTATATGACTGACGTGTGTGTGTGTGTGTGTGTGCTAGCTACATTATATGACTGACGTGTGTGTGTGTGCTAGCTACATTATATGACTGACGTGTGTGTGTGTGTGATTAGAGGTTTTGTGAAACACACAGAGGATATTAAGGGCATAGTCCACCGTGCCTGTTACTTCAACCCAACAACAGCATTTCTCTACCTCCCCACCCTCCCAGAGGTCTGCCGTATACTAGTTGAATAAAACAAAAATGAACTTCATTCGACAGCCCGTATGCCTTGGCCTTGGATGAACAGCTGAGTGCAGCTGCTCACCTGATCCCTTTATAGCCTGTCTAGCTCAAGAATAATCATCTTAGGTCTCATATCAAGGGCTCCCGACTAATTATCTTCATTAATTCGCCCGTCTTTAGCGTCTTACGGCCTGTTTGTTTTGTGACTCTGAGAGGGGGGGGGAGAGAATTAGAGGAAGAGAAAGGATGACTGTGAACAGCCTTGGGGTGTCTGGTTCTCAATGTCCAACTTGACCTTAGCTTTTGTCACCTTTTCTCTCTGTTGAAAACATGACGATACCGCTCGATTTCATTAGACCTACACACCCTTGGTGACCATATACACCAGGACTCGTGTATCTTATACAACGGAGTGTAATGGACGCTAGTCCAGCAGAACATTATTCCTCGCTAGAAGCACCATTCATTCACACAGCCTAGAGAGAATACTGTTATCTGTTATCGAGTTCCTTCCCTGATGGGTGAGCCAGTTCCTCTATACAGCCATTCAGGACATCCTTATGTGATATCCGCTGCTTACATTGTCTCGATTGATATGTGGAACCCCCCAAGGTTACCGGTAAACAAGGATGGCCTGCATTTCTCTTCGGCTCAAGCCTTGCTTTGATTCACCGTGTAGGCCTGTTTCTTGCCAAGAGCTCAGAGAGACTCTCTCGACAATACCAAGTCTTTCTTGTCCGGGATACGATAGTGGCCTATAAAAGATATTTACCTTGTTGTTTCTGTCGCTGAATGTGTTGTTAGGAAGTGTGTGTGTGTGTGTGTTAAGTAGTATGTACTAAGCATCCCCCCTTATCTCTCCCACAGCTATAGAGACGCAGAGTACCAGCTCAGAGGAGATAGTGCCGAGCCCGCCGTCGCCCCCTCCTCCCCCGCGGGTCTACAAGCCCTGCTTTGTGTGCCAAGACAAGTCCTCAGGATACCACTATGGAGTCAGCGCCTGTGAAGGCTGCAAGGTGAGACACACCACCTAACCTTATATCCATACACGATATTCTATACTATATTCTATTCTATATTTCATTCTATTCTATGCTATATTCCATTCTATTTGATCCCAGGTTCAACTTGTACATTGATTCTGGGGGATGTTCTGTAAATGGTGGGCTGGCCCAATGTTCTGAATGCATATAGGGGTGCCCATGATAATATTTCTAACGCTTGTCCTGGTTTGGAATGGGAGTAACCAGTCCCAGGGGCCATCACCCTGAGGCACCCCTGAACGTTTGAACGCATGCTATGTCTAATATTTCCAATGAACGTTATCCAAAGTTCCAATTGGGGGGTGGCCTAAAAATAGTGGACTGGACTATCGCTTATGTCATTGCTTATTCTAACCTCTTATATCTAGGGATTATACCTAATCAGTTGCTCAACCCGAAATGTGTCTTCCGCATTTAGCCTCTAGGGTACGTGGAACTGCAGGGCGCCAAATTCAAAACAACAGAAATCCCATAATTAAAATTCCTCAAACATACATGTATTTTACACCATTTTAAAGATCCACTTGTTGTAAATCCAGCCACAGTGTCCAATTTTCAAAAAGGCTTTACGACGAAAGCAAACCAAACGATTGTTAGGTCAGAGCCAAGTCACAGAAAAACAGCCATTTTTTCCAGCCAAAGAGAGAAGTCACAAAAAGCAGAAATATAGATCAAATTAATCACTAACCATCAGATGACACTCATAGGACGTCATGTTACACAATACATGTATGTTTTGTTCGGTAAAGTTCATATTTATATCCAAAAATCTGAGTTTACATTGGCGCGTTATGTTCAGTAGTTCCAAACATCGGGTGATTTTGCAGAGAGCCACATCAATTTACAGAAATACTCATTGCTAAAATATACAATTGTTATGCATGGAATTGTATATCCACTTCTCCTGAATGCAACCGCTGTGTCAGATTTCAAAAAAAACTTCACGGAAAAAGCATACCATGCAATAATCTGAGTACGGCGCTCAGAGACCAAAACAACCCAAGCAGATATCCGCCATGTTGTGTAGTCAACAGAAATCAGAAATAGCATCATAAATATTCACTTACCTTGGATCTTCATCAGAATGCAGTCCCAGGAATCCCAGTTCCACAATAAATGTTAGTTTTTGTTCGATAATGTCCATTTATGTCCAAATACCTCCTTTTTGTTTGCGCATTCAGTACACAATCCAAACTCACGACCCGCGATCACTAGGAGCAGACAAAGTCAAAAGGTTCTGTTACAGTCTGTAACAACATGTCAAACAATGTATAGAATCTATCTTTAGGATGTTTTTAACATAAATCTTCAACAATGTTCCAACCGGAGAATTCCTTTGTCTTCAGAATTGCAATGGAACAGAGCTAACTATCACGTGAACGCTCCAGACTGAGCTCGTGGCTCTCTGGCAGACCTCTGACTCATTCCCCTCTCATTCGCCCCCACTTCACAGTAGAAGCATCAAACAAGGTTCTAAAGACTGTTGACATCTAGTGGAAGCCTTAGGAAGTGCAATATGACCCCATAGACACTGTGTATTCGATAGGTCAAGAGTTGGAAAAACTACAAACCTCAGATTTCACACTTCCTGGTTGGATTTTTTTCTCTGGTTTTTACCTGCCATATGAGTTCTGTTATACTCGCAGACATCATTCAAACAGTTTTAGAAAATTCAGTGTTTTCTATCCAAATCTACTAATTATATGCATATTCTAGCTTTTATGGCGGAGTAGCGGGCAGTTTAATTTGGGCACGCTTTTCATCCAAAATTCCCAATGCTGCCCCCTACCCTAGAGAAGTTAACCCAACCCCTCTGAATCAGAGAGGTGAGAGGGGCTGCCTTAATCGACATCTATGTCATCGGCGCCCGGGGAGCAGTTGTTGTGGGGGCCAACTGCCTTGCTTAAGGGCACAGCGACAGATTTTTCACCTTGTCGAAGTGGGGTTTCAAACCAGCGACCTTTCGGTTACTGGCCCGACAGTCTTAACCACTAGGCTACCTGCCGCCCTATACGCTATCTATATATGATGGGACTGCCAGATGTGGGCTATGCTTCAATAATATTGCGCTATACAGTTCTCAATAACTATATGGAAAAATATCTTCTGTTAGTGGCTTTAGTTGGAGAGTGTGGATCTGCTGTGTCGTTCGAAATCCAAATGAAGTCATTATCAAAAGCTCGTGCTCCGGCCGGGTGCAGAAGAGCTGCATTCAGCAAGAGTCAACACGTACACTTGTCATCCCCACTCCCCATGCATGTGTCGTAAGCCGTCTCCAGCACGTCCTCAAATATCATACGTGTCCTTCACTCCCGAGCTCTCCATTGATCAGGCCTCGCAAGCCTTTTCGTGTGGTTATGTGAGATGTGTTATGAAAGCAGCAGGTACACTGACTTGCACTCTGTCCTGTAATAAGGCAACCGTCTGCCTTCTGAAGTGGTATCTGGCCGCCTTATCTGCAGTACAGTGTTTCATAAGACCGGGTTGTGTAAGCTTGTGTAAGCAGTGGTGCGCTGGGGGACTTGCTGTTCATCTGTAGTGCATGGAGGTCGAGGGATGGGGGTATAAGGGGATGGTGTTAGAGGGGTTGAGGGCAGGGCGATGGTCTAAGACTGGCAGGCAGAGAGGGAGGCTGGATGACTGGCTGCGGTGGTGACAGGTGACCATTAGGCCTGCCTCACATGGCTGGGCCCAGGGAAGCGAACACCTGGCCTGGGGCGGGGGACGGAGTGAGGGAAAGAGGTGCTGCAGGAAGGAGCCCAGTTGACACTCAAAGGAAGGCGGGTCACGGCATCCACAGTGGAGATGAGAAAAGAGAGATTAGGAAGAGGAGGAGAGATTAGAAAGACAGGGACATAAGGACCGGAGAGGAGGAGAGTAGAGATGACCGAAAGGGGACAACAAGGAGATGAGTGGAGCTTCTGGAGCCGAAAGAGTCCTGTTTTAACACAGCAAGATCTCGCCGCCTTCAATGGAACTTAACCTGTCCACTAATAGAGACTTATCCTTATCCTGCCCTTTTATGGGGGCAGAAATGCACCACTTGCCGGAGTTGCCTGTTGCAAGTCCTCAATAGCTTTTATTGTTTAACTTCACACTACTCCTTGTTTTCTAATAGTCCCTGATTTTAAATATGCTAATGACTGAATACTAGCTATTGATGGAGAGATGTAGAGTGAGTGAGTGCGTGTGTGCGTGCAGTCTGAGTCAATATGAAAACAGGACCATGACTTCATGTTGGCTATATAAGAAACAAACTGGCTAAAACTCACTGGGTGCTGTGCGTGCAAGCGTGTGCGTGCGTGTGTACATCCCTGCCGGGTTGTAGCTATCCCGGCGCCAGCTGCTAGTCACCGCCCCCCAGCAGAACGTTCACAAATTCAGCATTCGCCTCCCCTCTGTCCTGTTCACCATAGGAGGTGGTGAAGCTTGGCATTCTCAATAATTCAACCTTACAGGCATATTCATGTGTATATACAGCCAGTCATCGGAGACTGGGGTAAGTTGAGGGTTAGCATTTTAGCATCTCCTTAACTAGCCCAGCTACAAAGCCCAACCCTGGGGGGGGGGGTGGCGTTGAGGGATATGGTCGGAACAAGCTACTTAGAGATGGCTCATTTGTTTGTTGTTGAAGTGGAGAACTCTCTCATGTTCCCCCTCTTTCTCCCAGATATAAACACTTTAACATAACATTTGCATGCTCTCTTCATAGTTATGTTTTTGCCTCCGAGGCATCGGTGCACCGCATGAACCCTCTCTTTTTATTTTCTTTGATGTGAAAGAGATTAAACACCCCCCCCAACATTGCTCGTCTCTCTGATGTTGTTGTGGTGTTTTTAGCTGTCCTTGTTAGTCACTTCTTTAGTACTGTGCCTGTCACAGACGTAGTCGCCGAGCAGGAGAGGCAGAGTCTCTGGGCATTTTCAGATGGTCGCATGAGGACACCTGCACACTCAGTGGGAGTCTGGGGAGGCTGGCTTTACTCTAGGCACAGTTTGTGAACTACAAGTATAAGAGGATTCATGCTTTTTTCCCTGTGCAGTTTCAGACCTTTCCCACGCAATCAACCGTTACCACACACACATGCACAACATGAGTCAGGTCCAATATTATTGGCACCCTTAATAAACGTGAGCAAAATAATATAAATACTGAGCTATAGTGTATGCTCCCCTAAAAATTATAATATTTTATATACTAATACAATTGCTCATAGAAAGAGATTTTGTTTACCAAGTAAAACATATTTTCTCTTAAAATGATATGGGTGAAAATGATTGGCACCCCTGTTTTCAATACCTTTCGATACCTCACGAGGATAACGGCGCTGAGCCTTTTTCTCAAATGTTTTATGAGATTACAGAACACATTGGAAGGGATCTTAGACCTTTCCAGAACAATGATATCCTTCGTCTGCACTTATGGGGCCGCCCTCTTCAGTTCAAACCACAGGTTTTCAATGGGGTTCAAGTCCGTAGACTGAGATGGCCTCTTCTGGATGCTGCCGTCCCTTACAGTTTTGCCATGTTTACGCAATAGCACTTTAACCTGTTGATCCTACCCCCTACTTTTTCGAACATTCTGTTAAAAATCGTGCAACATTTCAGCGCCCTGCTACTCATGCCTGGAATATAGTATATGCATATGATTAGTATGTGTGGATAGAAAACACTCAGACGTTTATAAAACTGGTTAAATCACGGCTGTGACTATAACAGAACGTGCGTTTCATCGAAAAGAGCAGGAAAATCTGATCACTGAAAATGGGAAAATATATCCATCCGCCGCTTGAACGTGTTGTTGAATGGGAACCACATTAAATGGGGCTGAGGTTGCAATACCTACAGCTTCCACACGATGTAAACAATCTTGTCATTTGCCTACGATTTGTTTCTTGGTCAAACGGACACGAGGCAGCGCATTTTTTCCGGTCACCGACCGGATATTTTGGTTGAGATTTACCCGGACATTATTTCCAGACGTACAGCTATAGAATATACATCTTTACTAATACCTAAAGTTGCATTACAAAAGTATTTCGAAGTGTTTTGTGAAAGTTTATCGTCGACTTTTTTAATTTTTAAAAATGACGTTGCGTTAAAAAACGCTATTTTTTTTCCTTGATCACACAGTCTTCATAGATCGATATCTAGGCTATATATGGACCAATTTAAACGAAAAAAAGACCCAATAGTGATGTTTATGGGACATCTAGGAGTGCCAACAAAGAAGATTGTCAAAGGTAATGAATGTTTTATATTTTATTTGTGCGTTTTGTGTAGCGCCGACTATGCTAATTATTTTGTTTACGTCCCCTGCGGGTCTTTTGGGGTGTTACATGCTATCAGATAATAGCTTCTCATGCTTTCGCCGAAAAGCATTTTAAAAATCTGACTTGTTGCCTGGATTCACAACGAGTGTAGCTTTAATTCAGTACCCTGCATGTGTATTTTAATGAATGTTTGAGTTTTAACGAGTGCTATTAGCATTTAGCGTAGTGCATTTGCATTTCCAGATGTCTAGATGGGACGCCTGCGTGTCGGGTAGGAGTAAGAGGTTAATCGATTGATCAAACGCACATCTATAGCCTACAGTATACTGTAATAATACTGTTCCTCTCATCTCGCTCACCTTCAAATAGGATCCCTCCCCACCTATCAGCCTGCCTGTCTCTTCTCTCAGGAGGTGTAGGATAGCCCATGATCCGGGAAGGACAAATTGTGGGTTTTAGTCCATCTGTCGGCCAGAGCGCTAGTCTCCTGGAATTGTGGCACTCCCCTGCCAGCCGGCCCCACCCAAACATGACCCACCCCCTTTCATCCGTGATTCAACATGACCCACCCCCTTTCCTCCGTGATTCAACATGACCCACCCCCTTTCCTCCGTGATACACATTGACCCACCCCTTTCCTCCGTGATACACATTGACCCACCCCCTTTCCTCCGTGATACACATTGACCCACCCCCTTTCCTCCGTGATTCAACATGACCCACCCCCTTTCCTCCGTGATGCAACATGACCCACCCCCTTTCCTCCGTGATGCAACATGACCCACCCCCTTTCCTCCGTGATTCAACATGACCCACCCACTTTCCTCCGTGATTCAACATGACCCACCCACTTTCCTCCGTGATTCAACATGACCCACCCCTTTCCTCCGTGATTCAACATGACCCACCCCTTCCGTGATTCAACATGACCCACCCCCTTTCCTCCGTGATTCAACATGACCCACCCCTTTCCTCCCGTGATTCAACATGACCCACCCCTTTCCTCCCGTGATTCAACATGACCCACCCCCTTTCCTCCCGTGATTCAACATGCACCCACCCCTTTCCTCCGTGATTCAACATGACCCACCCCCTTTCCTCCGTGATTCAACATGACCCACCCCCTTTTCTCTGTGATTCAACATGACCCACCCCCTTTCCTCCGTGATTCAACATGACCCACCCCTTTCCTCCCGTGATTCAACATGACCCACCCCCTTTCCTCCGTGATTCAACATGACCCACCCCCTTTCCTCCGTGATTCAACATGACCCACCCCCTTTTCTCTGTGATTCAACATGACCCACCCCCTTTTCTCTGTGATTCAACATGACCCACCCCCTTTCCTCCGTGATTCAACATGACCCACCCCCTTTCCTCCGTGATTCAACATGACCCACCCCCTTCCGTGATTCAACATGACCCACCCCTTTCCTCCGTGATTCAACATGACCCACCCCCTTTCCTCCCGTGATTCAACATGACCCACCCCCTTTCCTCCCGTGATTCAACATGACCCACCCCCTTTCCTCCGTGATTCAACATGACCCACCCCCTTTCCTCCGTGATTCAACATGACCCACCCCCTTTTCTCTGTGATTCAACATGACCCACCCCCTTTCCTCCGTGATTCAACATGACCCACCCCCTTTTCTCTGTGATTCAACATGACCCACCCCCTTTCTCTGTGATTCAACATGACCCACCCCCTTTTCTCTGTGATTCAACATGACCCACCCCCTTTTCTCTGTGATTCAACATGACCCACCCCCTTTTCTCTGTGATTCAACATGACCCACCCCCTTTTCTCTGTGATTCAACATGACCCACCCCCTTTCCTCCGTGATTCAATATGACCTATGACCCACCGTCGCTCCTCCGCCCGTCAATGTTGCCAGTGATGAACCCATTGAGTGACTAATGAAAAGAAATAGAAGTTATAACTTCCACATTGTGCTTGATACTGATGGCATCCTCTACAGTCTCTGCCTTGCCAGAATACACAAAGAGGGTAGATGCCTTGAATGGTAGATGTACTGTTTGTGAGCTTTTGTTGGGGTTTTTAGGTTTTTGGAGCTTTGAGACGCATGGGTTGGCGACTTTTGTGTATCTGACACCCTCCTCCTGTCCTTTCGTTTTGTTTCAGATATCTGCTGAAACAAAATTATCTGCGGCAAGTTTTTTTTTTTTGTAAGCATTTTAAACCCATGTTCTCTCTCTGTAATGATTTTCAGTTGGCCCCGACCCAGAATTTCTTTTTGCTGGGCCATTTTAAATATATAAAGTAGGTCATGGAAAATAGCTAGAGGCCCATTGGCCTCTGCGTTTCATATCCCCAAACCGTTTTGACTTACTTAAAGTCCTAAAAGCATCTCTCAATGTCTTAATGGGCTATTACCAAGGTACGTGGGTGATCTCATGAGATGGCAACAGGAGTTAATATTTCTCCTGCAGATTATTCATTGCTACGACTTTCAAGAGCGTAGTGTTTGGGTAACGCACTGTGGACCCTATGGAACACTCTGGGACTATCTATAGGTTCTTGAATCTCCTCACGCTCACTGACAATATCTCTCTCTTCTCATCGCTCTTTGTCTTCATTCCTCTGTCCTCCAGGGCTTCTTTCGGAGGAGCATCCAGAAGAACATGGTGTACACGTGTCACCGGGAGAAGAACTGCATCATCAACAAGGTCACCAGGAACCGCTGCCAGTACTGCCGGCTGCAGAAATGCCTGGAAGTGGGCATGTCCAAGGAGTGTGAGTAGCACTGCTAAACTACACCACCCTGCCAACCCTAACCTCAGTACACTATACGCTACACCTCCCCGGGGTCAGGACGTCATCCACAGAGGCCATGTCGTTATCCAAACTATGCACTGACAATCAGGACAATTAAATCCTTTCCGTTCGACTGCCATCTGGGATGAAATGTCTGGGTGTTTCATTGAGTTCTGATTGATGGGATATCATGCGTCACTGAAGTACGCGGCACTCACTGTCCAGTCGAGCCTATACTACACAATCATCATTCTCTATCATAGGGCCTCAGAACTGTGTGTGCGCGTGTATATATGTGGGTAGTGTACACTGCCCCAATACACATTTTGGCTTTGCACAGTAATAGTGGTAGCATAGTGAGTTAGTGGACCTCTGTGATGAATATGTTAGCACCTGCGGAGAGTGAATGAGCAGGCGTCGCCTCTGATCAGTGCATCCCTGGGGCTGTGTCAACACACTCCCTCCCCACACACATACACATACACACACTGTCAGACCAGATGAGCTAATTGGTGGAGGTGAGACACACACACACACACACGCACACACACAGGTCCACACTGTAGGCATTGTAAATATACTGACACACACACACACACACAGGCGGGCACACTCCTCCCTCTCTCTGTCGTCTCTCTACTATGGTATTTACCCTCTTCATGGTACTGTAAGCGCTCTGCGAGTTTCCCACGCGGCTGGCCGTCTGAGGCCTACTGTAAAGTAAGTTATCCTCAGCGCTCCTTACCTCTGAATGGGCCCATTAATCATGATTATGAGGATTACGGCAGGCCGGCTCTGCAACTCCCACCACTGGGACAGACAGGAGATAGTTTGAAATGGCACTGCCATCTTGTGGCTTGAAGCCGGTACTGCATGGCTGAAGGTAAATAGACAAGATGGGTAGAAGTGGAACCTAACAACTGATACAGGGTGATATCTTTCTTCTGTTCATCGGGCCAACTTCTATCTCAAATTCAAAAAGTAGCCATATAGGTTCACTCTTAAGGCGTCAGCATGCTGGACTCCGCTAGATGAACCGAAAGAGTGTGCTCGCATGCTCCCTTCAGCCTTCGCTTGAAAAACAAGAAAAAAGCGACAATACTGTACATATTGTCCATTTTGAGACACTGTAGCCAGTATACACTTCCTCACAATAGTCAGAATTAATCTGAGAACTCAAGAAATCTGTCATCAATTTGAACGTTTTTGCAGAGGAGATCTTAGTCACACAATTTTACAGCTAACTAAGATGTTTGGTGCAGTATTTTGTCTCTCATTGAATGATTGAATGACAACAGACTTTATTGAAGAATCCCTACTGTTGACCAATCAGACTAACGGCATGAGACTTTGGATCCGCACTTCGGCTTTCCTCGAGAAACAATGTTGGGTTCCCGAACAGACGATTTTAAAAACCTCACCGGAGTCCAAAACGAACAAAAATGTCGTCATAATATATGCACAAACTCTTCCTGTTTCGTCTGGGAAGCATGCTGATGGACGCCTTTACTCTCCCATACTCCCTCTATTCATTCTGTGTGTGTGTGTGTGTGTGTACTGATTGGGTTATGTGAGGGTGTAGTGTTGAGATGTCTTTCTCCGTGTGTCCCTGTGTCCTGGCTGATGACTTTGGTTGTGTTGCGGGGCTCCATCGGGGGGGGCGGGGCTGGCCATCTGGGGACCTGCGGGGAGCGACCGAGGAGGCTGGGAGGGCCGGCCGCTCTGCTAGGGGACGTCTCGGTGACCTTGCGTCTGCTCGACAGCTCCAACACCGTCAGGACCGGTGCCAGGTGGCCATGCCGAGGCAGAGAGGGGGAGAGCGAGTGAAAGAGAAGGAGAGGAGAGATGGTGGGGGGGGGGTTACCAGGGAAAGCCTGAGAGAGGAGTCAGTGATGTCGAGGAAAGGCAGGGGCTGGCCTGGAGTTTTTGGGGGAAATGCTCTTTTACAATATCAATGTTGACTATGTTTGTTTCCTTCGGCCTGCCGTTAAACCTCTGCTGGTGACTCGACGTGTAGAATGTAGACTTGATCCATGTCATGAAGTTGTGTGGTTTTCAATACAGTCTGTGTACGACAGAGAATATGACTATTCAAGTTGTTTGTTTTTTTAAGTTGTTTTGAATTTGGTTATTAACGTTCAGATTATAGGACAGTCCATTTCATTGTACACACGTAAACGTTCGCCGCTGTAATTACTGTGGTAGGGTGTGTGTGTGTGGCTGTACTGTACTACGGGGGAGCCCTGTGTTAGTTAGTGTGTGCCCTGTCGAGGGGGTAAAACTGTGCCCCTCCTTGTCGCCTCAGCTCCTCGCTCCAGCTCCAAAGGCGGGATGGCGTTGGGCCCCCAGCCGCCGCCCCCACCCTTGGAGACCGGGAGAGGACAGACTGGGGCGCCAGGGGCGGACAGGGCAGCTCCCCCGGGTAAGCAGTCACCCCTCCCCTCCCCCCTCCTTCCCAAACTCCATTCCTCCGTCCCCTCTTTCCCTCCATCAATCCCTCATCACCTGTTTTCATCTCCCGTGCAGTGCCCTAGCATCTCCAGCATGTATGAACGAAGGAGGAGGAGGGTAGGAGAGGATAGAGGGAGAATAAGTTTCATCATTGCCTGGCCAAAACAGAGCAGCGAGAGAGAGGCAGGCAGGAGAAGCAGGGCAACATTGACATTTTTATCTTTCCATTGAATTTAATCTGTGTGATGGACGACCTGTCATGGGTTTAATTTTCCTCCTTCAAATTATCCCTGTCTGTCAGCTAGCTGGCCCTCTCTCGCTTTCTCATGCGCACATACACACACACACACACACACACACGTGCACGCACCCACACATTCATACACACGCACACAGACACATTGTCAAACGTAGCCTTTTATATTGTGAAATCCACTATGAGTACAAGTGATTGATTGACGGGAGTATGTGTATTGCTTCTAGCATACCCAATACAATACGCTACAATGAATAGACTGCTAGAATGTTTCATATCAGTGAGAAACCCAATTCCACACGGTCGTACCATTTTAAGAATGCTAGAAAGAATCCTTCATAGCTCAAACACATTCATATTCAAACAAAGCATTCGTGTAGACACATTCCACGATTTACACACACACACACACACAAAACAATGCTGTGGGCTGTATTTCTTCTCCCCCTCGCTAGCCCTGCTATGGATCGCCCTCCAGTTATTGCACACAGCAATTCTCAGTGACTGATCGCGAGTCCCGGCTAATAGTTCTTTAATGACTGCGTTCAATTGTGTTGTGCAGCTTTTGATTGCGGTGTCAATTTGTCAGCGCGGGTAATGTCTCTGCGTTAAGGAGTCTCCACTTTTATTTAGGGAATTCATTTAACGTCTCCAACGGGCGCCGTAATGGGGGGGGCGCTGAGTCGCTTTGACAGGTACGGGAGAGCGGGGGAGGGCCCGAGACACACACATACGCACACTCACATCATTCTCAGCTCTCCTCACCTGTCAGATCCTTTAAAGGTGGATGGACTTTGTGGAAAGGAGAAATAGTGGTTGGCAATACGTAGTTGTAGAGATGTAAGAAAGTACTTTACTTACTTGTTAGTGACGCACATTAATCAGTATCTCTGTGATTGTGCCAAATTTTGCCAAAAGTCTCATTTTCATCTGAAGTCTTAGTGATTTGAGGGTGCACTTACCTAGCAAATGCAGGATCTGCTGTTGTATAGTGTGTGGGTATCAGACCTGGACCCCCCCCCTCCCGTGTCTGTGGACTGATTTAATGAACGTTGTCCCTGTACGGTGCATCCCTTTCTGGCCCTGGGTCAGATGTTGTCCCTAGACAGACAGTAATCTGTGAGTTTTGTGTACCCCTATAATGGTTAGGATTTGGACAGGGGAACGGATCCAGGGTCTGTGCCTAAGGTTAACCTCTGGGTCGAGGTCTGGGACCACTGGGTCTGCGCTGGGGCTCGAGCTGTGGTCTGGGGAAAGGGGGAGAAGAGAAAAACAACAAGGGAAGACCTATCAGAGAACAAGTGAAGCTTGGAGCGACAAAGAGGGAAATAAACTGCCGATTGAGGATTAAAGAGAGGGAGAAGAGAGGAATGCGCAACAGTGATAGATCTAGAAAGAGTGCATGAGAGCGAAAGCTAGAGGGGGTTGTGCAGCTAGTGGGAGCGGGGGCTCAGCCGAGCCCTTAAAACCATTACCGCCTGGATATTTGTCATATTATGTTATTAGATTAGCCAGGGACTCTAATGAAAGCAGTAGCAATGTGTCAGCATTATGAACGACCTTATCCGCCAACGCTATTTATCACCTAACCCGCCTCCCCTCCTCAGACCTATACACCCCAGGGTGGGTGAGGGGAGGGAGGGGGAAGAGGGAGAGAGCTGAATATACCCTAATGGCTTTCCAATGCTAAACACAGCAGCGGCTGGTGTATTTGTCATTTCGGGAGTGAGTGTAGCTACATTCACAGCAGCGGTCGGAGCGCCGCGGGGAATGGCATTTCTCAGGCTTTCCTTTTGGATTATTTCCTCAGTAATATCTCTGTCCCCCCTGGGCCGACCTCTCATGGTCGTTTATCTTCCCGGATGGGATCAGAGCTGGAATGTGTTCTACTGGCTTCTTAGCTACAGAGGCCCTCAGAGCCTGATGTTTTCCTACTGCCACCTAATCATCCTTTTCTATCGGGTATCTGTCCTGTTAGCTAGCTTACATACACCACCTCCTACGCTTGTCCTTTTGCTACCTCTATTTTATATCTCAATCCCCTCTTAGTTTCAGTCTAGATACCGCCACAATTTAAATACTGTTCCACAATTTGTCCCCCCCAACACAAGTGAAATCCTGGGTGCTTTACCCACAGTTTAATTTCACCGATGGTCTTCTCATTTAATTTTGGTTTTATTTCTGTCTTTGATATCACAATTACTTTCTAGTTTAGGCAGGAAAAGCAGTATCCTTCCTAGACTGTTTGTAAACCAACCAACTGAAACCTGTGCTTTTACACCTGCATTGTTTGCTGTTTGGGGTTTTAGGCTGGGTTTCTGTACAGCACTTTGAGATATCAGCTGATGTACGAAGGGCTATATAAATAAATTTGATTTGATTTGATTTGAAACCGAGACATACCAAATTTACCTCCGAAGCCCCCTTGTTTTTAACACACCTTTCAGACATTCCACTGCTAAATGGCCTCCCTGTTCCTAAACCTTGCTTCTCTTCCTTCTCTCTCCCGTCAGCGGTGAGGAACGACCGGAACAAGAAGAAGAAGGATGAGAAGAAGCCGGAGTGCACTGAGAGCTACGTGCTGAGCACTGAGACGGAGCAGATGATCAACAGGGTCAGCAAGGCGCATAAGGAGACCTTCCCTTCCCTCTGCCAGCTTGGCAAATACACTACGGTGAGCACCACAATACTTAGACAGAGGTGTGTGTGTTTCTGTATGTAAAATCTCACAGATTACCAGGACAGTGCAGTCGCTCATCTGTTGTGGTTGGTATTTTAACTGAATGATTCTTCAAAGTGTTGTTTTAAGTGTAGCTTCAGAACCTTGTTGGTGCTGCTACCTGTGATTCTCATAATCACAGAGTTTATTCATTTGATTTATTGTGTCATTCATGTTGTCTGTGTGGAGTCTTGAATGCAGGGGCGCAACTTTGTTTTTAGAAGTGGGGGGACATAATCTGGCTGAGGATCCCCCCAAAAAAAAAACAACAACAAAGAATTGGGGCATCTAAGATAATTTCCTGCATTTCTGCACAATCCAATATGACCCATGACCCTTCGAGCCCTCTTCATTTAGAACAACAAAAAATAAGCTAAAATGTCCCAGTCATCAAGCTAGTTAAGAGATCATTGTGAAATATGTTTAAGTGATAAGACTGAACAAGATCAAAGCTAATTCAATAATCAATATTGTTGCACCTTTAACCGATAACCTAACAAATGAACAACTCTTTTAAAATGAAGTACAAGGTCTTTTGATTGTGTTTATTAAGAAATCCTCTATCAAATTTCAGCCAGCCCACCCAGCCAGCCCGATCCTTCTACACACCCGACCCCCACCAGCCTAGTCAATAACTAAACTCTCTTCCAACATTTTTTTTCACAGTCTTTAGGTTTGGGAATAAAGTTTCAAAATAATACAAAAAATAAGCGCAAAGCTACACATACATTATACATATTTTATTTCAGCTCATGAAACACTTTACATGTTTTGCGTTTACATTTTTGTTCAATATTATAGTTGAAATCTTTTGAGGCATCTGGCTTGTTCTCTGCTGCACAGAGAGAATAAAGTGTATCCGCAAAAATTCACCTGAGCTCCATCACAAACTGGTCTTCCCTGGCTGCCTCTCTCTGCTGAGACCCCTGTCACCATCTGATCCTCCTAAACTGAGGCATGAGAAAGAATTACCTTGGTGTACATTTATACATTATCGAAGATTAGAATCAATGGTTCAATAATTGAAATGACCGTTATTCCAAGATCCCAGACTGTAGCATTAATCTGCTGTCCTGTAGGTACTGTAGTTCTTCCCATCAACTCAAGATGGAACTTTGTATCATTCAATAATATTGTTAATATACTGCAAAAATCACCAGAACTCCGTAGACTGGTCTTCCCTGGCTGTCTGACCCTGCTGGGACACCTGTCACCATCGGATCCTGCTAAGACATGATGATCATGGTGCACCGTCAGTACACAACACTATGACATTGAAGCCTGTAGAGCTGTTTATTACTAGAATTATCTAGGGAAACTGACAAATCAATAAGATTACATTGCTATACTGACTCCAATAAAAACTCACATTGCACAAAAAACGCCAATTTTGGCCAGCTCTCTTTCTCTGTACATCAACTGGCGAAAGCAAATAAGTTAATTTACTTCTGTTGAAACGGGACAAAAAGGCTACAAAACATTTCCATACAAACAACAGTTGTTAAATGGTAATAATAGCCACCTCATATCGCAATCTGATACTGATAGCTACAGGCTAGACTAGAGCTAAATTGGCTTTGGTGGCTACTAGCTCTCTAATTCATTCACCTCAGTTGAGACACTACTAGCTCAGTACTGGCAATTTCAGAATGTGACCCCCCCCCCCAGTCCCCAGTGAAAATTGCGCTGCTGCTTCAATGTAAAACCATCTTCATCCAATAAAAACAGGTTAGCCATCAAACTCTTACTAGTTTCTCTTTCTCATTCACAGAGTAACAGCTCGGAGCGGCGTGTGGCTTTGGACGTGAACCTGTGGGACAAATTCAGTGAGCTGTCCACCAAGTGTATCATCAAGACGGTGGAGTTTGCCAAGCAGCTGCCCGGCTTCACCACGCTCACCATCGCTGACCAGATCACCCTGCTCAAGGCTGCCTGTCTGGACATACTGGTAAGGGGATCGCTTTTGGTTAGGTCTACTAATGGTTGTCTGGAACAAATGCTAACACACCCTCTCGGATTGCTCTTCACGATCAGAGTTGGTCAATTAACCAACCCTGGTCCTGGTCCATCTGAGAGGGAGTACAGGCGTTTGTTCCAGCACTAAAACACCATATCACCAACAAATCACCTTATAAGTAGGAACTCGATCAGTTGAAACGGATGTATGAGTGCTGGGGTGGTGTGTAAACCTGCACACAATCTAGTTTTTTCAGGCCTGGGATTAGTGAGTGGTGACCACTCTATTATATAAGATCTTTTCATAGGATTATTGAAAGTACTACGGCTAGTTATCGATTCATACCCCGTGCTATTTCATGATTGGCCTATGTATTTTATTTCTGGCATTCTCAACCAATCCTGTGCTCTGCTCCCTCAGATTCTGCGGATCTGCACGCGCTACACACCGGAGCAGGACACCATGACGTTCTCGGACGGCCTGACGCTAAACCGGACCCAGATGCACAATGCCGGCTTCGGACCGCTCACCGACCTGGTGTTCGCCTTCGCCAACCAGCTCCTCCCCCTGGAGATGGACGACGCTGAGACTGGGCTGCTCAGCGCCATCTGTCTGCTGTGTGGAGGTACTGCGGCTGTTTGGATTTAACCAATGCTACTGCATATACAGACGCACCCATACACACTCAGTGATTGAAGTTGATAATGACATTGTGCCCGGGTAGAATAGGGTAGGGGTTCATCTGCCTCGTCTTCATGTGGCTGTGAAGGTGTCGCTGTCTAAAACCAATAGAGCTGGTCACATTGCTTCTCATTATAGGCAACTGTCACTGTACCGTATTCCAGCATTCACATATTGGACAAGCTCCCTGCTAGTGAGCATTTCTCCTTTGCCAAGAATTCATCCACCTGATAGGTGTGGCATATTAAGAAGCTGATTAAACAGAATGATCATTACACAGGTGCACCTTGTGCTGGGGACAATAAAAGGCCACTTTTAAATAGGCAGTTTTGTCACACAGCACAATGCCTCAGATCTGTCAAATTTTGAGGGAGCGTGCAATTGGCATTCTGACTGCAGGAATGTCCACTATAGCTGTTGCCAGATGATTTAATGTTAATTTATCTATCATAAGCCACCTCCAACGTCGTTTTAGAGAATTTGGCAGTACGTCCAACCAGCCTCACAAGCGCAGACCACTTGTATGGCGTTCTGTGAGCGAGCAGTTTGCTGATGTTAACATTGTGAACAGAAGTACTCCATGGTGGGCAGGCATAATATGGCATGAAATAGGCAGGCATAAACTATGGACAACGAGCACAATTGCATTTTATCGATGGCAATTTGAATGCAGAGAATGCATACAGTTTAGCATGAGCTCTATTTATTACATTTCAACTCACTGAACACACCCCTGTATTGTTTGTGGCTGTGTGTAGATCGGCAGGACCTGGAGCAGGCAGACAAGGTGGACGTACTACAGGAGCCCCTACTGGAGGCTCTGAAGATCTACGTGAGGAAGAGGAGGCCTCACAAACCACACATGTTTCCCAAGATGCTGATGAAGATCACCGACCTGAGGAGCATCAGTGCCAAAGGTGATAGGCAGTCCGAGACATCCGTCCACACCGTTGACCATTTCTTTCTCGTTCAAAGGTTGTCTGAAATAGGCCAAGATCAGGCATCTTGCGATTGGTTCACGGATGATCGATAACGGACAGGACACAAATGTAGTTTCCTCAGTATTACGAAAGGTGTGCAGCAGGGGTCGATTTTTGGGGCCCTGTTCTCTTCACTATTTATATGAAACCTGTAACATTCCTCTCTATGCGGATGGTACAGTTACTACTGTTATTTACTCCTGTGCCCCCCTCAGTACAGCAGACCTTTCATGACCTTCAACATGTTTTTGACAATTCAAAAATCACTTACTGATCTTGAAACTAGTGCCTAATGCCAATAAAAGCCCTAATTGATGTTCTCTAGGTCTTGTAATATTGACCCTGAGGACCTGCGTATTTGCACGTGATGATACTCTTTTAAAACGCGCATTGAAAAACGGACAAAAAAGCTGAGAATTAAGGTGGGTTTTGTATAGAAATAAATCCTGCTTCGCTTTGAAAAGTAGAAGGAAGATTGTTCAAGGAACGCTTCTCCCAGTGTTTTATTATGGTGATATAATCTACATGCATGCGGCAGCCTTCGTTTTTTTTTTTTTTTTTTAAACCTTCAGACTCAGTCCATCACTCAACACTGTTTTATCACTGGGGACAATTTTCTTACACATCACTGCATTTTGTATAGTTCTGTTGGCTGGGAGCCTCTGACTACCAGAAGGTCCCACTTTGTATATGAAGTGTTTCTTCAGAGACCCCCCCACCCCCCTTACTCAGCTCACGTCTTAATTGGAAGTCCTGTTTCAATTAGCGTTATATTATAATGGACTACTATATATAGTAGTTAAAGCTGCAATATTCAACTTTTTGGGCGACCCGACCAAATTAACATAGAATAGAATTTTTAGATCTGTAATTTTTATCGAAAGCAAGTCTAAGAAGCATAGTGCGCTATTTATATGCTTCCCATTCTTACGTTTTGTTTTTGCGTCTTTTACTTTCGGATTTGTAAACCAGCTGAGAATACCTTATTTTTGGTTATGGAAAATATATTTCACAGCGGTTTAGATGGTACAAAGATTCTCTACACTATACTAGCTTGTTTTGTCACGAACTGAAATTAGGCAAACTATTTTAATTTTAGCAACCAGGAAATGGAGGCGCAATTTCTGCATAGTGCAGCTTTTAAAGTACTTACTTTGCAACGTCCATAAAGGTTTAAACTAAATTGTAAAGGTATACATTTGTAATGTAGATCCAAGTCAAGTATGACTCATTCATATAAAGGGGTTGAATGTCCAAAACTGAGGACAGTCTAACACCATATCTTGGTCCTCCCCTCCTCAGGAGCCGAGCGTGTCATCACCCTGAAGATGGAGATCCCGGGCTCCATGCCCCCCCTCATCCAGGAGATGCTAGAGAATTCTGAGGGTCTGGAGAGTGGGGCCACAGGCTCCCGGACCAGTGGGGCCCTCCCAGGCAGCTGCAGCCCCAGCCTATCCCCAAGTTCCGCCCAAAGCAGCCCCAGCCCCACCACGCAGTCACCGTAGCAAGCCGCCCTCTTTTTCGCTCATCCCCCTCTTTCTCCCTGTGGTTGGGGGGGTCCTCAATGGACACAGAGACTGGCGTGTTCTTGAGTGTTCCTCCCTATGTGCGATACACCCTCTCCTGCTCCACCCCCTCAAAGACACTGTCGGGAAAATGGCGGACAGGCGGTGGTGGGATTTCTGTTTTCTGGAACACTGCTGATATCTCCTCTGTCCCTCACCCTTCCCCCTCTCTCTCTCGCTCTCTACCTGAAAGACTGAGGGAAGGAATCGAGCAGTCAGAGCTGTGGACACTGGTCCACTCAGAGGGGCTGGCGGGAAAGGGGGGAACAGACAGACAAATGGACAGACTAACACCAGACACTTTTCTCGTTTCTCCAAGGCGGACTGCAGGCATGGACTTGTCGAAGAAAAACCCACATAAAAAGACTGGGTCATTCTCCTTTTCCATCTTTGAAAAACAGATTTCGTACAAAATATATATAGAAAAGTAAGGAACTGTTGTGATTGAATTCTTCTTGATGGAATAACAGGTTGAGAAGAAACTACTTTTTTTGTGTGTTTTAATTGTTTTATACCCATGAGGGTATCAAAAGAGAATTGTTCCATTGTTTTATCACATACTGATGATGTTTTAATTAACAAAAGTAAAGAATTTAAAATTACTTTTTCAATTTAAAGACATACACACGCAAAAGTGCACAGAAAAGAGTTGCGATTAAATATCGAACTATTCCAGGTTGGGTTTGCTTTTTCTCTCCTTTTTCTTTTCTGCTGCAAAGAGAATGGAAAAAAATGATTGTATGAGCTTGGATGTATGATATGGTCACAGGTCCTTCAAGAAATCAAATGAATGAAGTTAAGGTGTATTTTAAGTAGCCTTTGAGTTCATGTATATAAGCTGTATTCATTTCTTTAAAGAAAAAAAAAACTACGTATACCTTTTACGTGTTTTGTTCATAGGTTTCTGTTTCAAGAAAAATATATTTTAAGCACATTTTCCTGAAGGAAACGAATCTGTTTGTCCCTTTTAAATTAGGGATTTCCATAGAAATCACTATGGTTCTTAAACAGCAGCTACAATTTAGTTCACTCTCACCCCTTAAATTACAACAGATTTCAATGAATACGAAAAAGAACCAAAGCACTCATATTGGGGCTTTTTGGTGATTGGATTTGGGTAGTTGGAGGGTTGAGAGCCAGGCGCTGGGTTCATCCAGCTAGGCACAGAGACTAGACACAGCATGGTTCCCAAATGGATTACAATGTGAAGCATGGAGTACAGTACACACATTTTCCCCCAAAAAATGATATGGGGGAGGGTAACTTGAGTGATCTAGTGTTCCCTATTGATGGTGAAGAAAGTTGGCCTTGTTGACTATGCTCTCACGACTATACCAACAACCTGGGTCGTATTCATTAGGCATGAAAAATAAAAAATAAGTGATTGACACAGGGAGAGTCTACCCCCCCCCTTGTCAAATGTTTTGCAGTGTGCACTAATGAATGTGACCCCGTTTTGGGAAACGGGACCTTTGACCTTTGCCTCAGAGCAATACCACCTGTGATTCTTCATAGAAGCCCAACATCACCACTGAGCCTAGTTTTTGATTCTCACACGCAGCTCGCTCTAACATTCATCACTGTACACAAACACATACCGATGTCTCAGGAAGGAATCGTTCTGTATGCTTTGCTTGTTCTTTGTAAGAGTTTCCACTGTGCTGCACCCCACTGCCTATCACAAACACTGACACACCATATGCATGCTACTGAATTCTACAACTCTACAATCACTCGTCTCTGCTAGGCCAGTACTTTGCAGAGAGACTGGTCTGAACAACAAGAGCTATGAAGAGGATGTCAATATGGATTCTGTTGGAATCATAAATGTGTTTCTTTCTTTTTTTTTTCATTTCTTTATTTGTACGGTCAAAGCTGCTTTTTTTTTTACCCTCAACTTTTCACCTGTCCACAACAGCGCACAAGCCTCTCCCCAGCGAATCTGGATTAGCAACACAAACCCCTCGATTTGAGAGAAGTATGGAATATGTTGCAATTTTTTTTCAAAATTCATCAGGCAACTTAAAATAAAAACATTTTCATAATAGTGTTTGTGTGTGCCTGAAGCAGTGTTTGATTACACATTTACGATAATACATCAAGATGTGTAATATATATTTTTTATAGTCTTATACTTGAGTAGTTTTCTGCACCTGAGCCTTGTCCTTTGAGAAGCATTACTTGGCGTGTAAACAAATTAGACACCATGCAAAACTACAATTCCCTGCAGGCTCCATCACGTCATTTCTAGCTGACACCTTTGCTAACAGGTATTGTGTCCATTTAAAACTTGCACAAGACATTTCACAGAATTGTCCATTTAAAGAAATGTAGCCTATTTATTAATTACTACATTGAACAAACATTAGATAGTTAATCCAGAGATTCTTACCTTTGCCTCGATTCGGCATTCTCGTCCAGATAATCATGGCATTTGTAGTTCTTTATGATAGCCACATTAGCAGTTAATTAGCATTTCATATTTGGGGCGTAAATACAGACAAATATATTGATAAAAGTCACCTTATCCTAGAGAGAATTACACAGTTACCAGAACATCACGCCAAGGTAAGCCTACACTTCTTCACTGAGGTTTAACGGCGGTTAGCATCCAATAAATGTTGCATTACCGCCACCTACTAGACTGAAGTATAAATCAAATCAAATCAAATTTATTTATATCGCTCTTCGTACATCAGCTGATATCTCAAAGTGCTGTACAGAAACCCAGCCTAAAACCCCAAACAGCAAGCAATGCAGGTGTAGAAGCACGGTGGCTAGGAAAAACTCCCTAGAAAGGCCAAAACCTAGGAAGAAGCCTAGAGAGGAACCAGGCTATGTGGGGTGGCCAGTCCTCTTCTGGCTGTGCCGGGTGGAGATTATAACAGAACATGGCCAAGATGTTCAAATGTTCATAAATGACCAGCATGGTCGAATAATAATAAGGCAGAACAGTTGAAACTGGAGCAGCAGCGCAGTCAGGTGGACTGGGGACAGCAAGGAGTCATCGGGCACGGTCCTAGGGCTCAGGTCCTCTGAGAGAGAGAAAGAAAGAGAGAATTAGAGAGAGCATGTGGGGTGGCCAGTCCTCTTCTGGCTGTGCCGGGTGGAGATTATAACAGAACATGGCTAAGATGTTCAAATGTTCATAAATGACAAGCACGGTTGAATAATAGTAAGGCAGAACAGTTGAAACTGGAGCAGCAGCATGGCCAGGTGGACTGGGGACAGCAAGGAGTCATCATGTCAGGTAGTCCTGGGACATGGTCCTAGGGCTCAGGTCCTCCGAGAGAGAGAAAGAAAGAGATAAGGAGAGAATTAGAGAACGCACACTTAGATTCACACAGGACACCGAATAGGACAGGAGAAGTACTCCAGATATAACAAACTGACCCTAGCCCCCCGACACATAAACTACTGCAGCATAAATACTGGAGGCTGAGACAGGAGGGGTCAGGAGACACTGTGGCCCCATCCGAGGACACCCCCGGACAGGGCCAAACAGGAAGGATATAACCCCACCCACTTTGCCACACCACTAGAGGGATATCTTCAACCACCAACTTACCATCCTGAGACAAGGCTGAGTATAGCCCACAAAGATCTCCGCCACGGCACAACCCAAGGGGGGCGCCAACCCAGACAGGACGACCACAACAGTGAATCAACCCACTCAGGTGACGCACCCCCTCCAGGGACGGCATGAGAGAGCCCCAGTAAGCCAGTGACTCAGCCCCTGTAATAGGGTTAGAGGCAGAGAATCCCAGTGGAAAGAGGGGAACCGGCCAGGCAGAGACAGCAAGGGTGGTTCGTTGCTCCAGAGCCTTTCCGTTCACCTTCACACTCCTGGGCCAGACTACACTCAATCATATGACCCACTGAAGAGATGAGTCTTCAGTAAAGACTTAAAGGTTGAGACCGAGTTTGCGTCTCTGACATGGGTAGGCAGACCGTTCCATAAAAATGGAGCTCTATAGGAGAAAGCCCTGCCTCCAGCTGTTTGCTTAGAAATTCTAGGGACAATTAGGAGGCCTGCGTCTTGTGACCGTAGCGTACTTGTAGGTATGTACGGCAGGACCAAATCAGAGAGATAGGTAGGAGCAAGCCCATGTAATGCTTTGTAGGTTAGCAGTAAAACCTTGAAATCAGCCCTTGCTTTGACAGGAAGCCAGTGTAGAGAGGCTAGCACTGGAGTAATATGATAAAATGTATTGGTTCTAGTCAGGATTCTAGCAGCCGAATTTAGCACTAACTGAAGTTTATTCAGTGCTTTATCCGGGTAGCCGGAAAGTAGAGCATTGCAATAGTCTAACCTAGAAGTGACAAAAGCATGGATTAATTTTTCTGCATCATTTTGGACAGAAAGTTTCTGATTTTTGCAATGTTACGTAGATGGAAAAAAGCTGTCCTTGAAATGGTCTTGATATGTTCTTCAAAAGAGAGATCAGGGTCCAGAGTAACACCGAGGTCCTTCACAGTTTTATTTGAGACGACTGTACAACCATTAAGATTAATTGTCAGATTCAACAGAAGATCTCTTTGTTTCTTGGGACCTAGAACAAGCATCTCTGTTTTGTCCGAGTTTAATAGTAGAAAGTTTGCAGCCATCCACTTCCTTATGTCTGAAACACATGCTTCTAGCGAGGGCAATTTTGGGGCTTCACCATGTTTCATTGAAATGTACAGCTGTGTGTCATCCGCATAGCAGTGAAAGTTAACATTATGTTTTCGAATAACATCCCCAAGAGGTAAAATATATAGTGAAAACAATAGAGGTCCTAAAACGGAACCTTGAGGAACACCGAAATGTACAGTTGATTTGTCAGAGGACAAACCATTCACAGAGACAAACTGATATCTTTCCAACAGATAAGATCTAAACCAGGCCAGAACATGTCCGTGTAGACCAATTTGGGTTTCCAATCTCTCCAAAAGAATGTGGTGATCGATGGTATCAAAAGCAGCACTAAGGTCTAGGAGCACGAGTACAGATGTAGAGCCTCGGTCCGATGCCATTAAAATGTAATTTACCACACAAGTGCCGTCTCAGTGCTATGATGGGGTCTAAAACCAGACTGAAGCATTTCGTATACATTGTTTGTCTTCAGGAAGGCAGTGAGTTGCTGCGCAACAGCCTTCTCTAAAATTTTTGAGAGGAATGGAAGATTCGATATAGGCCGATAGTTTCTTATATTTTCTGGGTCAAGGTTTGGCTTTTTCAAGAGAGGCTTTATTACTGCCACTTTTAGTGAGTTTGGTACACATCCGGTGGATAGAGAGCCATTTATTATGTTCAACATAGGAGGGCCAAGCACAGGAAGCAGCTCTTTCAGTAGTTTAGTTGGAATAGGGTCCAGTATGCAGCTTGAAGGTTTAGAGGCCATGATTATTTTCATCATTGTGTCAAGAGATATCGTACTGAAACACTTGAGCGTCTCTCTTGATCCTAGGTCCTGGCAGAGTTGTGCAGACTCAGGACAACTGAGGTTTGGAGGAATACGCAGGTTTAAAGAGGAGTCCGTAATTTGCTTTCTAATAATCATAATCTTTTCCTCAAAGAAGTTCATGAATTTATCACTGCTAAAGTGAAAGTCATCCTCTCTTGGGGAATGCTGCTTTTTAGTTAGCTTTGCGACAGTATCAAAAAATAATTTCGGATTGTTCTTATTTTCCTCAATTAAGTTAGAAAAATAGGATGATCGAGCAGCAGTAAGGGCTCTTCGGTACTGCACGGTACCATCTTTCCAAGCTAGTCGGAAGACTTCCAGTTTGGTGTGGCGCCATTTCCTTTCCAATTTTCTGGAAGCCTGCTTCAGAGCTCGGGTATTTTCTGTGTACCAGGGAGCTAGTTTCTTATGAGAAATGTTTTTAGTTTTTAGGGGTGCAACTGCATCTAGGGTATTGCGTAAGGTTAAATTGAGATCCTCAGTTAGGTGGTTAACTGATTTTTGTCCTATGGCGTCCTTGGGTAGACAGAGGGAATCTGGAAGGACATCAAGGAATCTTTGTGTTGTCTGTGAATTTATAGCACGGCTTTTGATGTTCCTTGGTTGGGGTCTGAGCAGATTATTTGTTGCAATTGCAAACATCATAAAATGGTGGTCCGATAGTCCAGGATTATGAGGAAAAACATTAAGATCCACAACATTTATTCCATGGGACAAAACTAGGTCCAGCGTATGACTGTGACAGTGAGTGGGTCCAGAGACATGTTGGACAAAACCCACTGAGTCAATGATGGCTCCGAAAGCCTTTTGGAGTGGGTCTGTGGACTTTTCCATGTGAATATTAAAGTCACCAAAGATGAGAATATTATCTGCTATGACTACAAGGTCCGATAGGAATTCAGGGAACTCAGTGAGAAACGCTGTATATGGCCCAGGAGGCCTGTAAACAGTAGCTATAAAAAGTGATTGAGTAGGCTGCATAGATTTCATGACTAGAAGCTCAAAAGACGAAAACGTCATTTTTTTTTTTTGTAAATTGAAATTTGCTATCGTAAATGTTAGCAACACCTCCGCCTTTGCGGGATGCACAGGGGATATGGTCACTAGTGTAGCCAGGAGGTGAGGCCTCGTTTAAAACAGTAAATTCATCAGGCGTAAGCCATGTTTCAGTCAGGCCAATCACATCAAGATTATGATCAGTGATTAGTTCATTGACTATAATTGCCTTTGAAGTAAGGGACCTAACATTAAGTAGCCCTATTTTGAGATGTGAGGTATCATGATCTCTTTCAGTAATGACAGGAATGGAGGTGGTCTTTATCCTAGTGAGATTGCTAAGGCGAACACCACCATGTTTAGTTTTGCCCAACCTAGGTCGAGGCACAGACACGGTCTCAATGGTGATAGCTGAGCTGACTACACTGACTGTGCTAGTGGCAGACTCCACTATGCTGGCAGGCTGGCTAACAGCCTGCTGCCTGGCCTGCACCCTATTTCATTGTGGAGCTAGAGGAGTTAGAGCCCTGTCTATGTTGGTAGATAAGATGAGAACACCCCTCCAGCTAGGATGGAGTCCGTCACTCCTCAGCAGGTCAGGCTTGGTCCTGTTTGTGGGTGAGTCCCAGAAAGAGGGCCAATTATCTACAAATTCTATCTTTTGGGAGGGGCAGAAAACAGTTTTCAACCAACGATTGAGTTGTGAGACTCTGCTGTAGAGCTCATCACTCCCCCTAACTGGGAGGGGGCCAGAGACAATTACTCGATGCTGACACATAACTCCCTTATACTGTGCTAAAAAGAAAATACCCTACCATCTAACACTACACTCACTAAATTATATTCATTTTTTTTTTATAAATAAATAAAACCACCCTACTCCTATTTAAATTATTTACATCTATTTAGTCCTACTTCAGGCCACCAGCCTGAAATTATGGGACACCACTTAACACACCCTGTAAATCTTCTGACATCGAGTCTTGCACACCCAAATACCTCTCTGCAGCTGCCACCACAACCTCAATTTTCTGCGACATACTTATTAATGCTAAAAATGGAATCTTACTGAAACATTCAGTGCCTTCGGAAAGTATTCAGACCTCTTGACTTTTTCCAGGGGTCTGTCATGTGCCTTTTACTGAGGAATGGCTTCCGTCTGGCCACTACCATAAAGGTCTGATTGGTGGAGTGCTGCAGAGATGGTTGTCCTTCTGGAAGTTTCTCCCATCTACACAGAGGAACTCTAGAGCTCTGTCAGAGTGACCATCAAGTTCTTGGTCACCTCTCTGACCAAGACCCTTCTTCCCCAACTGCTCAGTTTGGCCGGGCAGGCAGCTCTAGGAAGAATCTTGGTGGTTCAAAACTAATTCTATTTAAGAATGATGGAGGCCACTGTGTTCTTGGAGACCTTCAGTGCAGCAGACATATTTTGGTACCCTACCCCAGATCTGTGCCTCAACACAATCCGGTCTCAGAGCACTTCGAACAATTTTTTTTTTTTTTTTTTTTTACCTACCTATTTAACTAGGCAAGTCAATTAAGAACAAATTCTTATTTTCAATGACAGCCTAGGAACAGTGGGTTAACTGCCTTGTTCAGGGGCAGAACGACAGATGTTTACCATGTCAGCTCAGGGATTCGATCTTGCAACCTTTCAGTTACAAGTCCAACGCTCTAACCACTACCTGCTGCCCAATTCCTTCACTCTCATGGCTTGGTCTTTGCTCTGACACCTGTATAGCCTCATTTTTTTTCTTTACTTATCTATTGTTTACCTAATACTTATTATTTTACTTCAACTGCGCTGTTGGTTAAGGGCTTGTAAGTAAGCATTTCACTGTAAGGTTTACACCTGTTGTATTCAGCGCACGTGACAAACTTTGACTTGATTTGACATGCACTGTCAACTTTGAGACCTTATATAGACAGATGTATGCCTTTCCAACTCATGTCCAATCAATTGAATTTACAACAGGTGGACACCAATCAAGTTGTAAAAACATCTCAAGGATGATCAATGGAAACAGGATGCACCTGAGCTCAATTTCGAGTCTCATAGCAAAGGGTCTGAATACTTATGTAAATAAGGTATTAGAGTTTTTAAATGTTTTAAATTTTAATTTCTAAAAACTGTTTTTGATTCGTCATTATGGGGTATTGTGCGTAGATTTTTATTTAATCAATTTTAGAATAAGGCTGTGGCTTAACAAAATGTGGACAAAGTCAATGGGTCTGAATACTTTCCGAAGGCACTGTATATCACTTGTTGGCTTATCCCTCTGTACTGGTAAAGATCTACTACTCATAACACTCCTCTCAGGATCCCTCCCCCTTGACTCATCTTCTTCTACTTTCTTCACTGCCTCAGCATATGAAAACTTCTGCACTAATCTAACATTGGAATCCTCAACCTGCCTCCTTCGCACTGGACATTTCTGATTCAACACCATAGTACCCTCCAAGCTCATGAGTAAGCTCAGGGCCCTGGGTTGGAACCCCGTCCTATTCAACTCGGTCCTGGACTTCCTGACGGGCAATGTGGTGTTGTGCCTCTTCAATCTCAGAAGTCTGAAGAAATTTGGCTTGGCCCCAAAAAACCCTCACAAACTTTTATAGGTGCACACTTGGGAGCATCCTGTCGGGCTTTATCACCGCCTGGTACGGCAACTGCACCGCCCGCAACCGCAGGGCTCTACATAGACTTGAAATCACTGGCCACTTTAATAATGGAACACTGGTCACTTTAATAATGTTTACATATTTTGCATTTCTCATCTCATATGTATATACTGTATTCTATGCTACTGTGTCTTAGTCTATGCCGTGCCGACATTGCTCGTCCAAATATGTATATATTCTTAATTCCATTCCTTTACTTAGATTTGTGTATATTGTGTGTAGTGTTGTGAAATTGTTAGATATTACTTGTTAGATATTACTGCACTGTTGGAGCTAGAAACACAAGTATTTCGCTACACCCGCAATAACATCTGCTGAACACGTGTATATGACCAATAAAATTTGATTTGATTTGATTTCCACCGGTCTAATGTCCATTGCTCTTGTTTCTTGGCCCAAGCAAGTCTCTTCTTAGTATTGCTGTCCTTTAGTAGCAGTTTATTTGCAGCAATTTGACAATGAAGGCCTAATTCACACAGTCTCCTCTGAACAGTTGATGTTGAGATGTGTCTGTTACTTGAACTCTGTGAAGCATTTATTCGGGCTGCAATCTGAGGTGCATTTAATTGCCAATTTCTGAGGCTGGTAACTCTAAATAACTCTGGGTCTTCCTTTCCTGTGGCAGTCCTCATGAGAGCCAGTTTCATCATAGCGCTTGATGGTTTTTGCGACTGCACTTGAAGAAACTTTCAAAGTTCTTGACATTTTCTGGACTGCTTATTTGAGCTTTTCTTGACATAATACGGACTTGGTCTTTTACCAAATAAAGCCATCTTCTGTATACCACCCCTACCTTGTCACAACACAACTGACTGGTTCAAACGCATTGAGAAGTAAAGAATTTCCACAAATTAACTTTTATCAAGGCACACCTGTTAATTGAAATGCATTCCAAGAGTGTGCAAAGCTGTCATCAAGGCAAAGGGCAGCTATTTTGAAGAATCTCAAATATAAAATATATTTTGATTTGTTTAACACTTTTTGGTTACTACATGATTCCATATCTGTTATTTCATAGTTTTGATGTCTTCGCTACTTATCTACAATGTAGAAAATAAGAAATAAATAAGAAAAACCCTTGAATGAGTAGGTGTGTACAAACTTTTGACTAGTACTGTATATGCTAACATGACTTTGTTGGGCAAAGACTCAACATCAAAACTCAAAAGAACAGACAACAACTCTTCTGTTTCGCCACTCATGCCACCCTGTCTTCATCGCACCAAACGACGAGCATCACAAACACCGGGAATCTTAAATGTTTACATTTTTTAAAAGTTCTTTTTTTATTTCACCTTTATTTCACCAGGTAGGCCAGTTGAGAACAAGTTCTCATTTAGAACTGCGACCTGGCCAAGATAGAGCAAAGCAGTGTGACACAAACAACACAGAGTTACACATGGGATAAACAAACATACTGTCACATTCTGACCATAGTTCTTTTGTGTTTTCCTTGTTTTAGTATTGGTCAAGACGTGAGCTGGGTGGGCATTATATGTTGTGTGTCTAGTTTGTCTATTTCTATGTTTGGCCTGATATGGTTCTCAATCAGAGGCAGGTGTTAGTCATTGTCTCTGATTGGGAACCATATTTAGGTAGCCTGTTTTGTGTTGGGATGTGTGGGTGGTTGTTTCCTGTCTTTGTGTTTTCTGCACCAGATAGGGCTGTTTCGGTTTTGTAGTTTGTTCATGTTAAGTGTCTCTTATTAAAGAACCATTAACTTCAACCACGCTGCATTTTGGTCCTCTTCTCCTTCCCAGGAAGAAAGCTGTTACACATACAGTCAATAACACAATAGAAAAGCATATATACAGTGTGTGCAAATGTAGTAAGATTAGGGAGGTAAGGCAATAAATAGGCCATAGTGGTGAAATAATTACAATTTAGCAATTAAACACTGGAGTGATAGATGTGCTGAAGATGAATGTGCAAGTAGAGATACTGGGGTGCAAAGGAGCAAAAAAATGTTAAATATGGGGATGAGGTAGTTAGGTGGGCTATTTACAGATGGGCTATGTACAGGTGCAATGATCGGTAAGCTGCTCTGACAGCTGATGCTTAAAGTTAATGAGGGAGATATAAGTCTCCAGCTTCAGTGATTTTTGCAAGTCGTTCCAGTCATTGGCAGCAGAGAACTGTAAGGAAAGGTGGTCAAAGGAGGAGTTGGCTTTGGGGGTGACCAGTGACCAGTGAAATATACCTGTTGGAGCGTGTGCTACGGGTGGGTGGTGCTATGGTGACCAGTGAACTGAGATAAGGCAGGGCTTTACCTAGCAAAGACTTATAGATGACCTGGAGCCAGTGGGTTTGGCGACGAATATGAAGCGAGGGACCGCCAACAAGAGCTTGGTTGAAGAACATGCATTTAGTTTAGCTTGCATTTAAGAGATGTTGGAGGTCACGGAAGGAGTGTTGTATGGCATTGAAGCTCGTCTGGAGGTTTGTTAACACAGTGTCCTAAGAAGAGCCAGAAGTATACAGAATGGTGTCGTCTGCTTAGAGGTGGATCAGAGAATCACCAGCAGCAAGAGCGACATCATTGATGTATACAGAGAAAAGAGTAGGCCCACTGGGGTAGTGGTAAAAAGAGTTTACCACTACCCCAGTTATCACTCCTTTTAATGGCACCCTTTTCTTATTCACATATCTTGTCCCCATTCGTTTAATGCAGAGTGCCTACTGGTTACCCTCACCGATTCCACAGCACTCAATTCTGTTTTCACCTACCCTGAAACCACAAATGGATCAGCCGAAAGACACGGGTCCACTTTTTCCCAAAACTTCAATCCTACTGTCAGACTCATCTTTCTCGGACTCCGAGAACTTCACCACACCTACCACCTCCAATACTTCTCCCTCCTTCACTTCCATTTCTCCTCCTGTCTTCAGCTCACTCTGCTTACACTTTCTACCATTCTTCTTTAACAAACCATGTCCCTTTTTTCCTCAATTTTTTAACCGACTCAAGCTCACCCTCTTCCGCCCTCTTTATCTTAGATCTCCTCTGCCTCTCTTTCCCTCCATTCCTCCTCCGTATTCCAAGTACACGTATCATTATGATAATACTGCACTTCTCCTGACATAACTTCTTGTTCTTGCCTTCTCAAGGGACTCCATTTAACCTGCTGTCATAATCTCAGTACAATCAGCACAAGCCCCTCAGGATTTAAACACTCAACAGAACAGTGCATCGCACTGCTTTCGGTAAGCCTACACGAAACACAGCCCTTATTTTAAGTGTTTCTAAAATGCCCTATGGGAAAATGTATGGTGGGATAACGATTGCTTTTATGGGTATTATGGGTATTATGTCTCATCCTGTGGTATTTTAGTGTGTTGTGTGAAGAAACTGACCATTTTAGTGTCCTTTTATTGTCCCCAGCATAAGTTGCATCTGTGTAATGGTCATGCTGTTTAATCAGTTTCTTGATATACCACAGCTGTCCGGTGGATGGATTATCTTGGCAAAGGAGAAATGCTCATTAACAGGGATGTAAACATATTTGTGCACAACATTTGAGAGAAATACACTTTTGTGGAACATTTCTGCAATAATTTATTTCAGTTTATGAAACATGGGACCAACACTTTACATGTTGCGGTCGTTTATATTTTTGTTCTGTGTACTTTGCGCATTTACTAGCACGAGCCGAGCGAGACTCTTTCTTTGGCGTGAGTGAGTTCGGAACAATTGAATGTATGCGTCTTAGAAGTAGTTATCACATACAAACTTTAGTTATATGTCCATACTCCGAATCAAATATGATTCCCAAAAATAACATGGTCGCTGTGGTAGAACGTTTATGTTGGTTGTCGATGTTCTGCATCTATCAGTGCCATCGGGAAGACTGATTTCAGACGTGTCCATGTAAATATGATTATTAGGGAAATCGTTCTTCTTGCAAAGCATGTACATTTTTTAATCGAACTATTATATTAATCTGACTCCACAATAATCGTATTATTGTATTTCTTCAGGGAAGTTAACATTACCATACTCACAAATATATTTGTTTGATATTTTGATTAGTTCACATTGACCATTCAGTTTCAAGGAACGAAAAGACTGAACTAATATTTGTATATTTTTGTTTCTGGGAATTTTACTTTTAACATACACTGCTTACAAACAATTAATAGTTTGATATAATTGTTTGATTATATCACTGTATAATTTCTTACAACGTTATTTCACCTTCAACAAATCCACTCTGCCTCCTACTACTGTGCGTGTACCTTTAACAGGATTTCAGCCAATGGACACACTTCGCGCGTAATTTCAAACGTTTTCAAACGCTATCTTTTAGAAGGCGAAGAAGTCCTCCGCCGGGCTTGTAAACAAAATAGTCCTTCATATTTTAAAGCACATTTGACACACTGAAATCTGTAAAACGGGGTATATGTTTTACAAAATATAATATCCAATATATTTTATGCCCTACCAAGTCCACAGCACAACTATGTATTTTAATAAGATTGAATTGTGCGGAGGGATTTCATGTACACTGAAGTACGCTAACCGTTTTGCCAAGCGCAGTAAGGAACCGTCCACATCTACACATTAGCTAAAGATAGGTAGGGCAAGATAACGAGAAACAGTTTTAGGAAGGTAAGGCGAGTCTTTTAAAACAAGGTTGATGATTTTATCAATCATTGTTATAGTTTAATAAAGGGTAAAATATTATCCTGTAGTTTATGGACGACCAGCTGTTTTGAAGAATATTTGAACTGCCTCAGGTAACGTTAACAAAATAATGTATAATTGCTTGCAAATGTAGCTAGCCAACGCCTGCCAAAAGTTAGATCGCGTAGAACGTTTCAAAGTGGCAACAACATTTAGCTTCGACTGCCCGTTCACAACGGTGTTGGAATAGCCATTCTATCTATATTGGTTGGTAGTTTGCTAAATATGTTTATTATGAATAATTCAGTAACACTGAAGCGCGTGGGTAGTTGCCTAGCTAGGTTAGCACAGTGCCATGCGTGTTGGAATACATGTTGGTTGGCGATTCAATTTTAAACTCAAATGTAACTAATTTACAAAGACTGACGCTAGCGTTTACAATCCTCAAACGTATCCTTACTTGGCAGTTGTAACCAGTTGGCACAGATTATTGATCAATACATTGTTGCGATGCTGTTACAAATCAGAACAATGTGGCTAACTATAATCATTGTTGAATCAGTCATATTTTACACGATCGCTCATTATCTTAACGTTTGTTTCTTTGTATTTTAGGTAAAGTTGAATTCAAAATGTCCCTGCACGGGAAAATAGTTGTAATCAAAAGGAGTGGCGGAGATGGGACTGAGTTTCCTCTGACTGCATCATGCTTATTTGGAAGGTGAGAAAAAGCATTCAAATTATGTTAACAATACGTGTAATGCCATGGAAGTGAGAGTCATTAAGTATGTTTTCGTTATTTTTTTTATTAGTACTGTTCAATGTATGAAAGTCAACTTTTGCTGCATTTATATGGAACGTGTTTTTACTCAGTGGTTTAATGTTGTAGTCAAGCCATTTTAAATTTGTAAAGAGGCGGGCTTTCTTCTGCTGTCGTTGATCAGTATTACAGCGCTTCAAAATACATGTCACCACAGATCCTAGAGGCCCATTCAACTTTATCCACTGAAAGTCAACTGGATTGGGGTTAGCACACCCATGTTGATAAATTGCCACACGTTTAACATTTACTCAACTGGACTGTTCCTGTATGTGCTGCTGTTAACCCCAATACGTTTTGCTGGAGTGACAGTTTATGGAAGGGTGTCCACCCAAGGGTGACAATTGTACTTCCTTATGTTATAAAATACATTTGACCAATAAATGATTATTCATGTTCTGAATCTTTCAGTGGGATCTTTCTCTAACATATCATTAACATGATATCCAATAAGATTTGGTAACCTAATACATCCGATAATAAGCACCTAGCTCTGACATAGTTGTGCAGATTTCTCGTAACTTTAGAGGATTTTGTGGTCGTCTTCAAAGTTGAATGACATGAGCTGAATTAAATGTGTTGTTCAAAGATTGTTTTTTGAAATATATATTTTTTTACATTTTGAAATATATATATATATATTTTTTATCTGAGACGCATATGCTAAAAGATTAAAATACTCCATGCCTCAAAATCTACATCCATCTTGGCTCTAAAAAGTTTAATGTCCTCCAGATTTGAGACAAAAGTGAGCCTGTCAGGTGCAATGCCACTTTTTAAATGTATTTTTAAACAACCTTTATTACCCTTTCTCGGGCTTCCATTTATTTAGTCATCCTAATTTTGGCCATCCTACAAGGGTAGAAAATAACTATGATAGATGTGGTTTGGACCCTTTTTTTTCCAGGGCGATCTACACAATTTAAAAAACCAATAATATTAATAATTTTTCCCATTGGTCAAAAAATGCGTTTTTGATTGGACACCCTACTAATGGGGTTATGAAATATAATTGACATGCCATAAACACAAATGTTGTATTGACAGAACCTAATCTTTATGTATGCAATGAAATCAAAATGTAGACAACCCTTTTACATAATATAATGGTGTTTTTGTCTCTTAGGAAACCTGACTGCGACATTCGCATTCAACTTCCTCATGTCTCCAAGGAGCATTGCAGGATTGAGTTGAATGAAAATAAAGAGGTAACTATAGTCAGTCAATATACATCGCATTCGGGAACTATTCAGATTGCTCTACTTTTTCCACATTTTGTTACGTTACAGCCTTGTTCTAAATTGGATCAAATATAAAATAAGTCAGATCTACACAATACCCTGTAATGACATGGCAAAAACATGGTATATTTTTTGCCAATGTATTAAAAAACTGATAGTTTATTTACATAACTATTCAGACCCTTTTGAAATTGAGCTCAGGTGCATCCTGTTTCCAGTGCTCATCCTTGAAATGTTTTTTTGGGTCCACCTGTTGTAAATTCAATTGTTTTGATATGATTGTGAAAGGCACACACCTGTCTATATAAGATCCCACAGTTGACAGAGCAAAAACCAAGCCATGGGGTTGAAGGAATTGTTCGTAGTGGTCCGAGACCTGATTGTGTCGAGGCACAGATCTGGGGAAGGGTACCAAAACATTTCTGCAGTGTTGAAGGTCCCCAATAATAGTGGCCTCAATCATTCTTAAATGGAAGAAGTTTGTAACAGCCGAGACTCTTCCTAGAGCTGGCCAAACAACAATCAGGGGAGAAGGGTCTTGGTCAGGGTGGTGACCAAGAATCCAATGCTTAGTCTGAAAGAGCTCCAGAGTTCCTCTGTGGAGATATGATAACCTTCCAGAAAGACAACCATCTCTGCAGCACTCCACAGTAAAAGGCACAGGACAGCCTGCTTGGAGTTTGCCAAAAGGAACCTAAAGGACTCTGACCTTGAAACAAGATTCTCTGGCCTAATGAAGCCATGATTGAACTCTTTAGTCTGAATGCCAAGTGTAACATCTGGGGGAAACCTGACACCATCCCTATGGTGGTGGCAGCGTGCCTGGGAGACAAGTCAGGATTGAGCGAAAGATGAACAGAGCAAAGTAATAATAATAATAATATATGCCATTTAGCTGACGCTTTTATCCAAAGCGACTTACAGTCACGTGTGCATACATTCTACGTATGGGTGGTCCCGGGAATCGAACCCACTACCCTGGCGTTACAAGCGCCATGCTCTACCAACTGAGCCACAGAAGGACCACATAGTCAAGTACAGAGTACAGAGAGAAGTACAGAGAGATCCTTGATGAAAACCTGCTCCAGAGCATTCAGGACCTTGGACTGTGGGTGGAGGGTCACCTTCCAACAGGACAACGTCCCTAAGCACACAGCCAAGACAACACAGTGGGTGGCCCTTACATGAACCTGATCGACCATCTCTGGAGAGACCTGATAATAGCTATGCAGCGATGCTCACATCCAACCTGACAGAGCTTGAGAGGATCTGCGGAGAAGAATAGGAGAAACTCTCCAAATACAGGTGTGCCAAGCTTGTAGCGTCATATCCAAGTAGACTCGAGGCTGTAATCGCTGCCAAAGGTGCTTCAACAAAGCACTGCATATAGGGTCTGAATACTTATGTAAATGTGATATTTCAGTTTTACATTTTTATTTCATACATTTAAATACATGTCTTAACCTGTTTTGCTTTGTCATTATGGGTTATTGTGTGTAATGTAACAAGTCAAGGGGTCTGAATGCTTTCCGACTGCACTAATTGCTGTCTTGAATAAGTCAGCTTTATTTTAATGTCTGTAGAGCAAGTATTGAAAGACAGTTTTCTCTTACAGGTTATTTTAACTAATTTGAGTTCAACGAACCCAACCCGTGTCAATGGGGAGGTTTTTCAGCAGTCTGAACGTTTGAAACATGGAGATCTAATCACAATTATTGACCGTTCTTTCAGGTTTGTGCATCTTCTGTCGGTTTATAACAGTCAGAGAATAAGAATTATGTGTTTAGTCTGCTTTATGTCTTCCTCCGATTTGATGGACAGCATGGATAAGTGTTTGGCATTTTGAACATGCACATGGATAGACAATATGATAATGGGTCTTTGTAATTATTTTTCTTCAGGTTTGAATACCCTCCAGCACCCACTCCAAAGAAAAATCGATATTCTTCTGTTAGCAAAAGTGAAACTCCTCAGGTATTATGCATGTTGCACACTAAAAGTAAAAGCCTGAGGCATATTTGATAATAAAGCATGACTTACTATTCATTATATGCACCATTTAGGAAATCTACCTCATGAATTGCCTAGAAAGTCTGCTCAAGCTGTCTTTGTCACAGGTTTTACATGAAACCCAAGCAAGGGATACCAGCGCTAAAGATGGAACCAACACTTCTGATGTCAAACCCAAGGAGGATGGAAGTCTTGAACAGAACAAGCCAAGCTCCCCTTTCTGTGAGCTGTACCAAATGTTCAAACAAGATCTGGATTCCAAGACTCCAAAGAAAGCACTTGGAACACCTGCTTCGAGGCTTTGCCCACAGAAACCTATCTCAACCAGGAAAGTGGATGGGGCGTCTGTCATTTCCACACCCAAGACGGCGGAGACTGAAAATGTGTCACCTGTCACTGGAGTGACTCCAAAATCAGCCCAGAAGAAGCGAAAGTCCCTCAAAGGTCCGGTTGTTGAGGGGAATGTGCCAGTCGAAGATTTCATCCAACTGCCTCCATCTATTCTTGAAACTCCCAAAGGTAAAAGGCGTTCTTCAAAGTCCATAACACCCACCACTGTTGAAGAAAAATCCGCCCCTGTTTCTCAGAGGAAAAGTCACCTGGCAACCCCCGAGAAGTTAACTGCTAGTGAAGTGGCTGAGCAGATTTCTGAGTGTCCGACTGCAGAAATCCTTACGACCCCCACTCGGAGGAGGAGCAGGGAAGCCACTCCTATCAAATCTTTGATAACTGGGGTAGAACCACCTGCTGATGCTTTCGTCTCAAACCAAGACCAGCTCGTACTAACTGAGAATTCCACGACAAGTACTCCTAAGACCGAGCACTCCCACTCTCCAAGGCCTGCTGGGGAAAAGCTTCAAGCCCAGGATGTGCTTTGTGAGCTGGAGGTGACTACACCCATCAATGGTGAGGAAAAAATGCCCAGTAATTAACCTACTTTGAAACTTAAGCAATGTCAATTATTTGATTTAGATTCTGTATTATTCCTATGTTTAACCCAATGTCTGTATATATGTATAAACAAAGCCATTAATCATGTGACACCATTCATTCCTATGCGGAGACTCGATAGCCATCTTAAGACTTCAATGCACTATCATGGAGACATGCACAGTTTGAGCTACTCCGGGAAGTGACTTTACACCCTAGCTGCCCCCTCTCAATCACTGACTCAAAGTTCAAGGCCGACCAGAGTACTGCAGGCCGCCGTTAGCAACTAAATGATCCTTAACTACTTCTGTGTGCAATTTAAAAATAACCTTTTCAAGGATCTCTGGTCTATTGGTCCCATGATTCTTCTAAAAAAAAAGAAATATTCACTATAATAGTGGTCCTGTTTTCTGCTAACAATGCCTGTAGTACTGCAAACAGCCATGAACCTCTGGTTTCAATGAGAGTGGGCAGTTCTCCCCTGGTTTAACCTAAGGTGTCATGTCCTCTTGTGATTGCATGTGTTTGACCACTATAATAAAATATTTTTCATTTCCATCTACTCAGTTAAACAGTCGTCTGCTAAGAAACGGAAGAGTGGAGACCTTGAAACTGAATTTCCAACACCTCTGTGCAAGAGGAAAAGGGTTTCATTTGGAGGTCATTTGGAGCCGGAACTGTTCGATAAACGTCTTCCTCCTGACTCCCCACTATGCAAAGGTGCCACTCCTGGACGGCGAAGCTTGTGTGCCCCCAAAATGAAACAGTCACTCCTCAGGAGAGCGTCTGCAATTGGTCTGATAAAGGTAAGTTCAATAATATACTTTTGGTTTGTGTGCTGACTTTGCTCATTTCACATATATTGCTGATTCTCACTTAAATAATTTTTGCATTTCATAGGAGCATGAACAATCTGCCCCAGTGAAAGGAAGTCCAGGAAAGAAGGCATCTCCCAAGACTCCCTCGCCTGCCAAGAAGTCGCCGAAGGCATCTCCCAAGACTCCCTCGCCTGCCAAGAAGTCGCCGAAAGCATCTCCCAAGACTCCCTCGCCCGCCAAGTCGCCGAAGGCATCTGCCAAAACTCCCTCGCCCGCCAAGTCGCCGAAGGCATCTGCCAAAACTCCCTCGCCCGCCAAGTCGCCGAAGGCATCTGCCAAAACTCCCTCGCCCGCCAAGTCGCCGAAGGCATCTGCAAAAACTCCCTCGCCCGCCAAGTCGCCGAAGGCGTCTGCCAAGACTCCCTCGCCCGCCAAGTCACCGAAGGCATCTGCCAAGAAGTCACCAAAGGCATCTGCCAAGACTCCCTCGTCTGCCAAGAAGTCACCAAAAGCTAAAACGCCATCTCCAGGTAAAGAAAAGACCCCGAAAACCGCTGTCAAGACTCCATCTCCTGCTCGAAGAAAGTCTACATTAAAAGATGAATCTCAAACACCAAAGGCTGGGAAAACTCCCAAGACCCCTGCAAGTTTGCCATCAGCCAACACGACACCCACCATGCAAGGCCGGTTCTCAGTGTCCCTCGTCAGCACCCCATCACCCACAGCAGACCAGGACTCTGTCCTACAGCCGTCTGTCACTGTAACGCCTCGTGTTCCCTTGAGGCGAATGACAATGTCGTCAGCCTCAAAGACGACACAGAAAAGCGCAATGAAAAATTCCCTTCAAGTCATCCGTAGAAGAAGTGGTGTTTCTCGGGCATCTATGAAAGGTATGCATCCATTTACTTAATTTCCTATTTGAGATTCAGTAACTTATTTTGTATTTTGATTGCAATCTAAGTGTTTAATTTCCTTTGTTTTCAAGTTGTGAATTCCTGGGCTGACATTGTGAAGTTTGGCCAGACCAAGACCCAAGCTGTTATCCCAACCAAGAAAACCACCCGAGTGACTAAGACGAAGACTGTTGTACCAAAACCGGAGGTATGTTTTGATAGTATTTTGCCCTCCATGACTGCAATTTATGAAATTTGTCTAGTGTAGCAAATTGAAGCTTGTTGTTAAAATGGCAGTCTTGATTTAGTTTTTCTATGGCTACATTACCTAACTTGTTGATGTTTGTTATGTTACAGACACCTGTGAGGAAACTCATAGGACATGTCAGCACTGGTCATGCCGATTCACCTGTGACCATTGTTGTGGGAAAAGCTCACAGGCTGAAAGCCATTCAGCCAAGTGGGGCCGCCCCAAAGCTTGTCCACAACATTTCTGTGCTAAAAAAGAACATGAAAATGGATGAGGATTTGTCAGGTAATTGGTCTATTTCCTAATCCCACTGTTCTGTGCATATGTTTTTCATGTGGGGTGTTGGTAAATATACTGTATTGTAAGAGAGTGCCTCACTCTGAACTTTTTACTTGCCCTAGAGAGTAGAGCCGATGAGTGTTTGTTATGAAGATGATTAGTGACTTACTCTGTTTACTGGCAACAATTTTAATAGGTATACATACACGTGCTAAGATAGCTGTCATAAATTTTAAAAATTATTTGGAATTCAAACCAGGGTGCTCAGAATTCGGCGTAGATTTCCAGGGTGAATTTATGAACTCATCCATTGTATATAAAGGACTTGTTACATACATTGTCATATTGTTCTCAAGTAAAGCAACCTGGTTTTGTTTGTGGTTTCAGGCATTGCAGACATTTTCAAGACCCCTGCTAGGCAGAGGAAGTCTGTGGTCAATGTGCAGAGTGCCCTCAAGACCCCCTTGAGAGCCCAGTCTACATCTATGATTGAATCATCAGTGATGAATACCCCAGAGGAGACTGGTAAGTGATTTTGGGTGGTGTGGGCTCAATTGCATACTCCTTGTCCCTCCCCTCTGACCTTCTCCAATGGGTTTTGAGAAGAGGTGAGAGGACACAAGGAGTATGCAATTGAGATTCTCCCTATGATCATGTCAAGATGAGTATGAATGATGAAGAATCTGGTGTGGGGGACTTTTTCTGAATTGTACACTATTATATGTTTCATACGTTGTTTTTATGCTCATCAAACTATTCAGTGACCACTTGTGCGCTGTGGATGGGGAGCATTGTCATCCTATGGGGGCGTAGCCGAAATAATGGCCTGCCCAGCATTTTTATACAATGTTGGTAATTCCAGTCCTAGGGGGCCTGATTGGTGTCACAGTTTTGCCCCAGCTAACACGCCTGACTCCAATCACTTAATCATGATCTTCAGTTTAGAATGCAATTTGATTAATCATCAATTTGCAGGCCAATTTGATTAATCATCAATTTGCAGGCCAATTTGATTAATCAGCTGTTTGCAGGCCCTCGAGGTCTGAAGTTGCCCTGCCCTACATGATGTTAATTGCTTAATTAACTCAGGAACTACACCTGTGTGGAAGCACCTGCTTTCAATATACTTTGTATCCATTATTTACTCATGTGTTTCTGTTATTTTGGCAGTTAGCCAAGTCATGCTGAAATCGGTTGACACTAAACATACTATCTTCACAGGTGAAATGGTGGTGTCTCCACTTGTTGTTTCTACTGCTAAACGGGGCGCGTACAACAGCGATGCAGTCACTAGACTCCTTCGGGATGGTCAAGAATCCAGTTTCATCACAGAGGAAGCTGATGACTCCCGTACTACACAAAATGAGATTCTTGCCTTAGAGAGGTCTTCAGAGGAATCGAAGGAAGAACAGCGGCCAGAATCAAAAAAATCTATTTCGACTCCCAAACAGAAGAAACCCGAACAACCCGAGTGTCTCACTGGAGTGAAGAGGATCATGAAGACCCCAAGACAGAAGGTGCAACCCATTGAAGACCTCAGAGGAAAACTGATGACAACTCCCAAACAGAAACTTGAGCAACTCGAATGTCTCACTGGTGTGAAGAGGATCATGAAGACCCCAAGACAGCAGGTGCAACCCATTGAAGACCTCAGAGGGAAACTGATGACAACTCCAAGGGGGCCTAAGGCTTCTCAGGAAGTAAGCTTAGCTGGTGTAAGGGAACTCCTGACCACCCCCAAACAAATCGCTGAACCTGTTGAAGAGATTTCTGGTAAAGTCCAAGATGACAACGTCCACAGCGAGACAGAGGTAAAGGCAACACGGCTATTTCTGTGTAGTTTCAGCTACATTGTTCTCTTTTTATAACACAGATGTTGTTTGGTATAATGGTAAGTTTACATACCAAAAAGTCTTTAGCATAACTTATTTGCCTGTTATGTTTGTTAGCTGTTGAATGGTTTATTTCATCTTATCCCATGACTACTATAATAGGTTCTGAATATTTAAACTGTATCAGCTTTTTAATTAAAAGGGTCTTTGTTTAATTTTCAGATTCACGGCGACGCCATTTCTCCTAAATGCCTCTCAGGTAACATATCTGCTTGCTAGATGGCTAACATGAGCATTCACAATGCACAGAGTGACAAGTTAGCTTCGCCCTTCAGTCCACATCAATGTTTGAATAGCAATTCTACATTGGTGTTTGACGCTCTGCTTATTCTGCTACCGGTAATTAGTTTACGCGGAAGAGCGTGGTTACTTGGCTGGCTAGGTTGGTAAGCACAGTGGCATGCGTGTTCAATGCATATTGGTTGGCGATTCAATTCTTAACTCATGTAACCTACGAGTAGTTTACTACTATCAAGAGGCACTGCAGTCACTCAATTGAATCTTGCTCGGCTGTACTAACCAGTTTGCACACAGATTATTGGTTGCTGTTCTTTTTACGAATCGTAACAACTTGGCTCTCCTAGCTAGTAGCTAGAATCATCGAGTCACACATTTCACATGTTTGCTCAATGTCCTAACATTTTATTTTTTATTTAGGTAACGTTGAATTCAAAATGCCCCTGTTCGGGAAAATAGTTGTAATCAAAAGGAGTGGCGGAGATGGGACTGCGTTTCCTCTGACTGCATCATGCTTATTTGGGAGGTGAGCTTAAGCTGTTCAAATCTGTCAATATGTGAAATGCCATAGCAGTGAGTGCCATTGTCTAAATGTAATATATTCATAGTTTTGTATGGTACTGATAATTGTATGAGTCTACTTTTGCTGCATGTATGGAACGTGGTTTTTACTTGGTGCTGGGCTTGGGTTGAAACCCCGGTGTACATTATATTTTGAAGTACCAACAGGTTGATTTACAGTACCGGGAGGAAGAAAAAATGTCATCTGAAATGTGTCAAATTATATCCAGCCCAGGGCTCCAGCTATGCATTTGGTTTGTTTACTTGCTAGCCAATCAAGCTTCTTGATTACAGCAGAGACATTTGCTTAATCTTGACATCTAGCGAGTTAGCAAACCAAATGCATAGCTTGAGCCCAGAGCAGGATCAAATTTATTTGACACATCTTAGATTTCTTAATGTTTTTGCCAATCCCTACTTGGGGTCCCTTTTAAATTTGTGACGAGGCGGCCTTTCTACTGCTGTCTTCGGTTGTTGAGCTTTGTTCACTATTACAGCTTTTCTAAACATTTCAAAAGAGATGTCACCACAGACCCCAGAGATCCATTCAGCCTTATCCACTGAAAATTAATTATGGATTGGATTTAGCCTGCTCTTGTTTATAAATTGCCACACATTTAGCATTTACTCAACTGAACTTTTGTTTCCATATGTGTGCTGTGTGAACCCCAGCAATTGTAGCTGTTTCTGGAGTAACAGGTTATGGGGATAAAGATAAACCATGAAATACAACTTAAATGCCTTAAACAGTTTTTTTTTTTTATGTTTAAGAATGTGACAATCATATATTTGCAGAGCTGATGACTGGTATACATTGAAATCAGGAAATGTTGACAACCTTTCTACAGAATATTTATTATGTTCTCATTGTCTCTTAGGAAACCTGACTGCGACATTTGCGTTAAACTTCCCGAAGTATCCAAGGAGCATTGCAGGATTGAGTTGAATGAAAATAACGAGGTAATTGCAGAGTCAGCCAATATAATTGCTGCCTTCAATAAGTCAGTTACTTTAATTTTAGTGTCTGTAGAGCAAGTGTTGTAAGATATTTTTTTCCCCCCCTTCTCTTGCAGGTTATTTTAACTAATTTGAGTTCAACGAACCCGACCCGTGTCAATGGAGAGGTTTTGCAGCAGTCTGAACATTTAAAACATGGGGATCTAATCACAATTATTGACCGTTCTTTCAGGTTTGTGCATCTTATGTCAGTTTATAAGTCGGCGAATAAGAATGTATTTAATGTGTTTAGTCTAGAGCCTGACCGATATGGGATTTTTGATCTGATTTTAATGTAAATATTCACCTGTTAACCTCCTGAAGCTAGGGGGCACTATTTTTATGTTTGGAAAAATAACGTTCCCAAAGTAAATGGCCTATTTCTCAGGACCAGATGCTAGAATATGCATACAATTGACCGATTATGATAGAAAACACTAACGTTTCCAAAACTGTCAAAATATTGTCTGAGTATAACAGAACTGATATTGCAAGCGAAACCCTGAGAAAAATCTAACCAGGAAGTGGCGTCTATTTTGAAAACTCCATGTTCCATAGACTCCCATTGCTCCATTTAAAGGGATATTAACCAGATTCCTTTGTGGCTTCCCTAAGGTGTCAACAGTCTTTATAGACATAGTTTCAGGCTTTTATTTCGAAAAAGGAGAGTGAAGGATTGCATAAGGGGAGTGGTGTGGGCTCTCAGAGTGAGTTGAGTAAAGCCGCCATTGTTCCTCCCGCTGTTATGGAAAAAGCTACACACTCGGTTGATATAGTTTAAAATATATATATATATATTCAATAATATCTGAGGAATGATTATAAAAAACGTTTGGTTGATTTCTGAACATAACGCGGCAAACAAACATCAGTATTTTGGGTATAAAAAATAATCTTTATGGAACAAAAGTTACATTTGCTGTGTAACTGGGAGTCTCGTGAGTGTAAACATCCGAAGATCAAAGGTAAACGGTTAATTTGATTGCTTTTCTGATTTTGTGTGACCAAGCTTCCTAATGCTAAGTCTATATAATGCTATGCTAGGCTATTGATAAACTTACACAAACGCTTGGATTGCTTTTGCTGTAAAGCATAATTTCAAAATCTGAGACGACAGGGTGATTAACAAAAGGCTAAGCTGTGTTTCGCAATATTGCACTTGTGATTATATTAATATTTGTTAGTAATATTATTTGACTGTTGCGCTATGCTATTCAGCGGTTGCCGACGAAAATGATCCCGCTACAGGGATAGGTAGAGTCGAAGTTAACGACATCTGCCAAATATTTTATTACTATAGCTGGGGGGGATACATCTTCTGTATGGATTGCGCTTAAAACAGCCCTGCAAAAATACTCTAGGCTTATTTCATAAATTTGATTAAAGAACATTAAATGTAAGCAACAAAATTTGAGCACCAGAATGACAAGATATGTTTATGGAAAAACTGTTACTCTAGTGAAATGAGGATAAACTACTGATTGCAGCAAAAATGTGCCTCTGAAGATGGCTGCCTCGTGCTAGCCTGCTGGAAAATGACACGGGACACATTTTCAATGTATTGGTATTTACGGTAGCTATGTTGTCGTCAATTGAAGAGCTGTGGTCACTGAATTCTGGTAGTTGTCACTTAAAATGAAAAACACAACTCACAAAATTGGCTGCTGGCATATTGCTGCCTTTCGCCCCAAGTGTTGCCTCAGTGAACGGTCCTTGCTTACCCCATTGAAGTTGAAATGTAAAATGCTAAGGATTATGGTTTGGTTAGGGTACTCCCCACCACAAAAAAATATATATTTTAGAAGCTATAGAAATGCATTTATTAATGTGTCTTGTTTGCCACATTTATTCTATTAGACACCTTTAACGCATACTTTTAAATTGTGAGCTAAACACAACTAAGAATAAATATACAGTGCCTTCAGAAAGTATTCACACTCCTTGACTTTTTCCACATTTTGTTGTTACAAACTGGGATTAAATGTGATTTAATTGTCGTTTTCAGTCAACAATCTACACCGTACAAACATTCTAAGATTTGTTAACAATGAAAAATAAAACCAATCTTGATTAAATCTATTCAACCCCTCAATACATGTTGAATCAACTTTTGGCAGCGACTACACCAGTGAGTCTTTCTGGGTAAGTCTCGAAGAGCTTTCCACCTAGATTTGCCAACATTTCCCCATTCTTTCAAACTCTGTCAAATTGGTTGTTGATAATCGCTAGACAACCATTTTCAGGTCTTGACATACATTTTCAAGCAGATTTAAGTCAAAACCATGACTCTGCCACTCAGGAACATTCAACATCTTCTTGGTTAGCAACTCTGGTGTAGCTTCGGTTTTGTTTTAGGTTATGATCCTGCTGAAAGATTAATTCATCTCCTAGTGTCTGGTGGAAAGCAGACTGAACCAGGTTTTCCTCTAGGATTTTGCCTGTGCTTAGTTCTGTTTCTTTTTTATCCTGACACTCCCGTCCTTAATGATTACAAGCATACCCATAACATGATGCAGCCACCACAATGCTTGAAAATGTGGAGCGTGTTGTATGTTTTGGGCAAATGCAATAACACTTTGTTCAGGGCAAAAGGTTTATTGCTTGGCCACATTTTTTGCAGTATTCCTTTAGTGTCTTGTTGCAAACAGGATTCATATTCTTTATTATCTACATGCTTCCTTTTCACTATTTCAATTAGGTTAGTATTTTGGAGTAACTGGTGTTGATCCGTCTTCAGTTGTCTCCCTTCACAGCCGTTGTTTTAAAGTCACTATTGGCCTCCTGGTGAAATCCCTGGCAAGGGAGTTGGGAAGAACGGCTTTGTAGTGACTGCATGCTTTTTAAAAAAGTACATACCAATAGGTGCCCTTTGTGGCATTGGAAAACCCCCCTCATCTTTGTGGTTGAATCTGTTTGAAATTCCCTGCTTGACTGAGGGACCTTACAGATAATTTTATGTGTGGGGTGCAGAGATAGTGGAGTCTATTTTTTTCTAACAGTATTATTGTACACAGTACATGCAATTTATTGTGACTTACTCCTGAACCTTAGTCAACCACTTTGATATGGCAATGTATTTATTTTCATTTTTAATGAATTTGCAAAAAAAGTCTAAACACAATTCCACTTTGACATGGGATATTGTGTGTAGGCCAGGGGGAGGGGGAAATCTATTTCTAAATTCATGCTGTGACACAACAAAATGTGTAATAAGTCGAGGGGTGTGTCAACTTTCTGAAGGCATGGTAAATATTTTCCTTAAAGTAAAATGTTTAGACATTACTAATGTTACTGTCCCCATTACAAAAAAAATGTTTTAATTAAAATAAAAAAAACTTTGTTCCTTGAAACGATTGAAATACTTTAGAATTTCATGAATTCCTATGGATAACTGCTCCTACTGGGGAGTGCCAATATGGCCGACCGTTGACTTGAAAGCCTCAATAGAGCTTCCGGTTTGTTCCGCCATCGCTATTGGGAAAGTGTATATAGGGTTTTAGAATAAACCAACTCTATTTTCCATCACTGGCTTAGGCGGTCTTATACATTTTTTCTATGAGATGATAGCAGTCAGTTAACATTACCTTTTTATGAAGCCTTTATGGTCCTTATGTGCTTTATTACATACATTCAGTGATATTAGCTGATGATTATCTTATACAACAAAAAGTATATTAACGCCATTTTCCTCATCTGCTTTGTCCAACGGAACATGACTGAGTTAGTGCCTACAAAAAGACCATTACTATTTTTTTCCCCTGGCCAATACATAGCATCAGCAATCCATGGTTTATGTACATAAATGAATGCGGTGGCCAACTGACTTTAGAAACTAGGCATTCAGAGGCATCAAATCTTCCAATGCGTATCAAACAAATCTAGAAAATAACTGAACGAAGCATCACCTAATGCGCTCGACATCTTTAATCAATACTTTTTGACATTTATTAAACAAACCGGTCTGGCTGCGGTTCGGGTTGCCACCCAGACGGAACCGGCATGGACATGTAGCCAACACCACTATCAACAATAGCGACAAGTGTCACATCAAAGGTGACGGGCTCACTGTGCTGAATGGACAGGGACCGTAATACCTGTGCACTGATGGAGAGCCAATTCTGGTCAGGCACTGCTGATACAAGCGACAGCCGTTAAACAGCATCAAATAATGCTAAAGAATAAGCAGCCCATTCACTCCAGTAGGCCCCATGAAATCATACCAATACAACAGCACAACCATTTTATGTAAAATAAAATAAAAACCGCTATTACCTTCCATTGCAAATATATTTGATCATGTCTATCACACTGACATGGGATTCAAAGTTTTACATGCAACAATGTTTCAGTCATTGTTTTCAGAGATGGCTAACATCAAGCGAGCTGCAACAAAACAGTGCCACTCATCAGATAATCAGTTGTAAACATAGTATAAAAGTACATCTTAAAGGTTAGCAAATTAGCAAAAACATCCATCTTGAAGTTAACAGCTGCTGCAGCTGCCTTCGCTATTTTGTCACACTACAACAAAAGCTAGTGAACGTTACTAGTGTGAGCGAACTACTGCTTGTGAAACTTATTTTCTCTTGTCGGGTCCTGTCAATGTGATTGGGCCATTCCACTGTCACTCATTCTGCTCTAATACAGTTGAATGCCAGAAGCCTTCTGTCCAGCTTCTGAAGGCCTAGCCAATGGCTGGCTGAGCTAGCTCAATTGTTCTACCCAGAGACCACCAAAGAGAATCCTGATTTTGATCATTTTCTCTATTCAGTATTAACCCTGCTCTTTACAACACAAACTGAAGGCATGGAATCAGAAAATGATTACAATTATTGTAAAGATGAAATGCAAATGACATTTCATTTTAATTTCTACAAAAATATCTGAAGGCCTACAACTGATTGTTCCCTACTGATTGAATATAACACATCAGATTTTGCGGGCTTCCCTAAAGGACTAATGAAATGCAAAGAGTCTATTTTTCCTCAGATGTTTTCTCTGCACCTTATCTCGGCCATTTTCGGTGGATTAAACGCTGATGCAAATACATCCGTAAAAGGCTGCTATCGTCCGTTTTTTATAATATCGGCCCACCGATTAAAAATCAGTCAGGCTCTAGTTTAGTTTGCTTATAGTCCATTTTAAAATGTGATGGACAGCATGTCCTAACCCATAATTAAACAATTATTTGTAATGTTAAACCATACACTTGGATCCATAGGTTTAATGGTGTACTGTTAACATTTTAATTTTATATTTTCCTTTTCAGGTTTGAATACCCTCAAGCACCCACTCCAAAGAGAAATAGATCTTCTAAACAGAACACGCCAAGAGGGCCTAAGGCTCTTCAGAAAGTAAGCTTAGATGTTGTGAAGACCCCCAAGCACGTCGCTCAACCTGCTGAAGAAATTTCTGGTGACGCCCAAGAGATTCCTGATGCCATGACAACCGAGGCAGTGGAGGAAGAACAACCTGCTCCTCTTGCTGAGGCAGTGCAGGAGGTAGAGACCGTTTCTGCACCTGCTGAGGAAGAACAACCTGCTCTTCTTGTTGAGGCAGTGCAGGAGGTAGAAGAGCCAGTTTCTGCACCTGCTGAGGCAGTGGAGGAAAAACAACCTGCTCCTCTTACTGAGGCAGTGGAGGAGGTAGAGACCGTTTCTGCACCTGCTGAGGCAGTGCAGGAGGAAGAACAACCTGCTCTTGCTGAGCATGTTGCTGCATCTGCTGAGGCAGTGGAGGAAGAACAACCTGCTCCTCTTGCTGAGCCCGTTGCTGCACCTGCTGAGGCAGTGGAGATGGCACATCTTGACAGTGAAGAGCCTTCTGTTCCAGTAAAAGGTAGAGTAAAGAAAACCGAGGGGATTGTGCCACCACCTGCTAGAGTGAGATCGGCAAGGCGTAATGAGACCAGTAGTGTTGAGGCACCAGCAGAAACTATGGACTCTGTGGATGTCCAGGAGAAAATGGCAGTTGACCCCGTTCCTGATGAAAAGCTCAAGAGCGGAAGAAAGGCCAAACGGGCTTCTGTAGAGAGAGTTGAATCAGTGCAGGAGAACGCTGTTGAAAGTGAGAGTGCTGAAATTCCTCCAATTGAGGACCAGCAGCCAACTTCTGATGTCCCCGTGGAGAAACCCAGAAGAGGAAGAAAGGCCAAACGGGCTTCTGTAGAACAAGTTGAAACCGTGTTGGAGAACACTGAAGCTGTGAGTGTTCCTGTCACTGAGACGTTTGAGGCCCAGACTCCAGTCGTTAGGTCTGAGAGAGGAAGAAAGCCTAAACAGGATTCAGTAGAAGAAGTTGAAGTGGGGGTTCTTGAAATTCCTCCAGTTAAGATTGTGGAAGCCAAGGAGATGCCTGCTAGTGTTCCTGTTGAGAAACCACAGGCAAGAGGAAAACGGGGTAAACAGGAATCTGAAGAAGCCAAAACAATGGAAGAAAATGTTGTGGCGGTTGATATTCCTACAGAAGAGGTGGAGGCCTCAGCCCTGTTTGCAAAACCCATAAGAGGAAGAAAGACTAAGCAGGAGCCTGTAGATCAAGTGGAGTCTGTGAGTATTGAACAAGTGGAGGCCCAGGAGCAGGCCACTGTGTCTCCAGTTGAGAAACCCAAAAGAGGGGGAAGAAAGACAAAGCAGGCTTCTGTAGAGAAAGTTGAGCCTGTTGAGGACCACCCCGTTGAGTCTCTGACTGTTGAACTCCAGGAGCAGACTACTGTGGCCCCAGTTGAGAAACCCAAAAGAGGGGGAAGGAAGACTAAGCAGGCTTCTATAGAGAAAGTTGAGCCTGTTGAGGACCACCCCGTTGAGTCTCTGACTGTTGAACTCCAGGAGCAGGCCACTGTGGCTCCAGTTGAGAAACCCAAAAGAGGGGGAAGGAAGACTAAGCAGGCTTCTATTGAGAAAGTTGAGCCTGTTGAGGACCACCCCGTTGAGTCTCTGACTGTTGAACTCCAGGAGCAGGCCACTGTGGCTCCAGTTGAGAAACCCAAAAGAGGGGGAAGAAAGACTAAGCAAGCTTCTGTAGAGCAAGTTGAGCCTGTTGAGGATCACCCTGTTGAGTCTCTGACTGTTGAAGTTGAAGCCCAGGAGCAGACTACTGTGGCTCCAGTTGAGAAACCCAAAAGAGGGGGAAGAAAGACTAAGCAAGCTTCTGTAGAGCAAGTTGAGCCTGTTGAGGATCACCCTGTTGAGTCTCTGACTGTTGAAGTTGAAGCCCAGGAGCAGACTACTGTGGCTCCAGTTGAGAAACCCAAAAGAGGGGGAAGGAAGACTAAGCAGGCTTCTGTAGAGCAAGTTGAAGATCACCCCGTTGAGTCTTTGACTGTTGAACTCCAGGAGCAGACTACTGTAGCCCCAGTTGAGAAACCCAAAAGAGGGGGAAGGAAGACTAAGCAGGCTTCTGTAGAGCAAGTTGAAGATCACTCCGTTGAGTCTCTGACTGTTGAACTCCAGGAGCAGACTACTGTGGCTCCAGTTGAGAAACCCAAAAGAGGGGGAAGAAAGACTAAGCAAGCTTCTGTAGAGCAAGTTGAGCCTGTTGAGGATCACACCGTTGAGACTCTGACTGTTGAGCTCCAGGAGCAGACTACCTTGGCTTCGGTTGAGAAACCTAAAAGAGTGGGAAGGAGGACTAAACAGGACCCTGGGTGTGTCGTCCCGCCAGTATCCACAGAGACTCCAGAGGAAACATCTGCTCCCCCTACAGAGAAACCTAAAAGAGGAGGAAGAAGAGCAAAGCAGCAGAAGGTTCCTGAAGTGGTGGAAGTTGAGAACATGGTAGTGCAGGAGGTCCACCTTCCTGCACAAACTGAGGTTGATGCTAGACCAGAGTGTGAAGAGGCTGATGCTGAAGAACTGCTGGAAGCTCCGGTTGTCAAACTGGGATGGAGAAGGAAGGCAAAAGCCGTTGTGAAGGATGAAGTGCCTGCCAAGCGAGCACGCAGAGGAGCAGCTGATTCCACAAAGGTGCCCACTGTTGCAGAAGCAACTGTGGAAGTTCCAACTGAGCCTGTCAAGCGAGGTAGAAGGGCAGCTAAATCCAAAGTCTCTGCAGATGAAATCACCATTGCAGCCGAGAGCACTCTGTTGGAGGCTGAGGTAACAGACACGGAGGTTATGACTGCTGTGGTTAGAAGAGGAAAAGCCCCTAAAAGGGGAAATGCTGTTTCTGAAACGACCTCTGACCAGGCAAATTCTATTGAAGGCATGGAAACCATTGACAAAGGCTCAAAAAAGACCTCAAAATCTGTGAATTGGAAACTTGATTTGGAAGATACACACAAGGTCACCCCTCTTCCTAAACAGAAGACATCCCGACGGAATGATACTGTTCCTGTTACTAAGGTTGAAGAACAGCCTGAACGGAGTGAAGAACAGCAGGTTGTGAAGACAGTGCGAGGGAGAAGAGCAAGATCTTACGTCGCGGTCAAAGAGGAGACCGTACAATCAACACCCTCAAAAAGGGCACGCCATAGCACCATAGAGACCTCTGCTGCTGAAGCCACGGTCCCCAGTTCAAAGCCAGTAAACGAAAGAAATGCAGCAAGATCTATGACAACTGAAGAGGCAGATCTCTCTGATAAAGCTGTTCCAAAGGAGCCTGTCAAGAAAACAAGACGGGCAGCAAAGTCTACTGCAGCAGCTCCCGTTGAGGCCACGAGCACTACTCCTGCTGTCCCGGAGGAAGAGACCATCCCCGATGCCACAGTTGTGGCTGCTACAAAAGGAAGAGGTAAAGCGACAAAAGGAAAAACTGTATCTCAGGAAATTGACATTGAGCAAGGTACTGAGTCGGAGCAGCCGTGTAAGCCCCGCAGAGGGAGAGCAGCAAGAAAATAGAGCTTAGGCAGTCATAGATTTTTGTTTGTTTTTAATGCTTTGATATAGAAATGCTAATGCTCAACTTGTTTTTTTTTTGTACTTGCCTGGAGTTACAGATGTATAATTGAAGGCCAGTGCTTTACAATATTATTCTGATTTTTGGTCTTAATTGTGGTTAGTTTTGCTACATTCTCTGAATATTTTTTTACATTTTTAAAGAATTTGTATTTAGACTGAAAATAGTTTGGGTGAAATTATTCATATTAAAAATCAAAAACTTAAGTTGTCAGAATTTCTTATTATGCTGTAGCATTATTGAGTAGGTTCTGGTACTGTACATTTTTATATTTGTCTTTGATTTAACTCCAACACATACAATACCACATGCATGGAGGTTATCCCCACACATTATTCATTCAGATTAGTGCGGATACATTCACAAACGATTCAAGTATTTCCATTGTGGTTGTCTTGGCCAAAATGACATCGCCGTTTAAAAGAATAACTGCTTTGTTTGACACACAAAGCAAGGAGGCAGCTCTTGTATGAAATGGTTTCCAGAACCTGTGAAGAGAACAAATGGTGCAAAGCTCCCCATCTCTGCCCCAGACCCTCTGAGGAAACAAGTGGTCATCTTTACTGTCAAAAAGAAGCCTTGTAAGCTTTAAACATTTGGTATCTGCATAAAGTACGTGTCAAACTCATTCCACGAAGGGCCGAGTGTCTGCAGGTTTTTTTTTATCCTCACTTGTACTTGATTGATGAATTGAGGTCACAGATTAGTTAGAAACTCCCTTCACCTAGTTGTCTAGTTAAGTCTTAATTGAAAGCAAAAACCAGCAGAGTTTGACACCCCTTGTCATAAAGTAATTGTCAGTTGTCTCGGAGTAAAATAAAAAATAAGGAATTGTTCCAAAGTTCACATACTGTGCAGAAAAATGCATTGTGGTTTAGATGACTTCTGACTGCATCTAGAAATAAAAGATGAGATCCAGTTTTCAGCTGGCAAGTATGTTGGCCCTGCCAGATATTGTATTCCTCTTATAATTTCTAGTATGCGCAAACAAGCTGTGTAGGAAATGTTTCATGTTTATTCTAGCTGCATTATAAACATACAATAATTATGATCATTGACCATCTAATACCGAAGCTGTGTTTGAATACTCGTATTAACCTGCACTAACTGTATATGTGATAGAAATTGAGTATGTAGTATGCTTATTGGTCATCGTATGGATATAGTTACTATACCAAAAGTTCCCGGATGTCGCACTAAATTCGCCAAAATACGAAGTATACAGGCAGTGGACAGTATTTCTGTGCTTTTAGGTCCCATAATGGAATTTCTTCAGAAAATGGGCGTGACTTTAGATATGCTATCTCTTATAAAACACATTATGTACCGGTATGTTGCTAACATTAGCTACCTACTAATACATTGAACTTGCCAGGCATTATATTAACTATATGCTATTTAACTAACTACGCAACATGTGTTGTTTTGATTATTCCAATTTCATAGCGCAGAATAACGCTCAACACCTGTTGAATATGACCGGTGTCAATATTGACAGTAAACATAGGCACAAAAAAAAGCGTATTTAAATTGTTGCCAGCAGCACAGTTAGTCACCAACGCTCTGGATAACACAAAACAGCCTAACCAACTCTGCTAGAGCGAGTAGTCTGACATTCTGAGCAAACTGTCACTTCAGATTGAATTTACGAACACACCCAAAATCATAAAATTAGTAATTTGTTAATTAACAAGCAAGCAAGAGGTTGCATAGTAACAGTATTAACTTCCGGTACAGGCGAAGCCCTAGTACCTTCGTTTACAGTATACTAAAATGAACTAATATTGTGTGGTATACACTATCAGTCAGAAGTTTTAGAACACCTACTCAGTCAAGGTTGTTTTATTTGTACTATTTTCTATGTTGTATAATAATGGTGAAGACATCAAAACTATGAAAGAACAAGGAATCATGAGTAACCTAAAAAAAGGGGGGTATACAGATGATAGCCAAAAAAGTCCAACTCCATATTATGGCAAGAACAGCTCAAATAAGCAAAGAGAAACAACAGTCCAACGTTACTTTAAGGTCAGTCAATACAGAAAACGATCAAGCACTATGATGACAGTGGTTCTCATTAGGACCACCACAGGAATAGAAGACCGAGTTACCTCTGCAGCAGGAGGATAGGAGGGATAAGGTCATTAGAGTTACCAGCCTCAGAAATTGCAGCCCAAATAAATGCTTCAGAGTTCAAGTAACAGACACATCTCAACATCAACTGTTTAGAGGAGACTGTGAATCAGGCCTTCATGTACGAATTGCTGTAAATAAACCACTACTAAAAGACACCAATAATAAGAAGAGACTTGCTTGGGCCAAGAAACACAAGCAATGGACATTAGACCAGTGGATTTTTGGTTCCAACCGTTATTGCTTTGTGAGATGCAGTGTAGGTGAACGGATGATCTCTGCATCTGTATTTCCCACTGCAAAGCATGGAGGTGTTATGGTGTGGTGGGGCTTTGCTGGTGACACTCTGTGATATATTTAGAATTCAAAGCACACTTAGCCAGCATGGCTACCACAGCATTCTGCAGTGATTCACCATCTCATCTTGTTTGGGCTTAGTGGGACTATCATTTGTTTTTCAACAGGACAATGACCCAACACACCTCCAGGCTGTGTAAGGGATAGTTTACCAAGAAGGAGACTGATGGAGTGCTACATCAGATGACCTGGCCTCCACAATCCCCTGACCATAACCAAATTGAGATGGTTTGGGATGAGTCAGAGCGCAGAGTGAAGGAAAAGAAGTCAACAAGTGCTCAGCATATCTCCTTCAAGACTGTTGGAAAAGTGTCCAGGTGAAGCTGGTTGATAGAATGGCACGAGTGTGCAAAGCTGTCATCAAGGCAAAGGGTGGCTATTTGAAGAATTTCAAATATTAAATATATTTTGATTTGTTTAACACTTTTTTGGTTACTACATGATTTAATGTGTTATTTCATAGTTTTGATGTCTTCACTATTATTCTACAATGTAGAAAATGAAAGAAAAACCCTTGAATGAGAAGGTTTTCTAAAACTTTTGACCGGTAGTGTATACTCATTAAGTATGTAGTATACAGTACGTTGGTATGGGTATTCGAGCACAGCTCGATTATGAAGGAAGCGCATCTCCCCTAAATTTCGCAGAAAGACATTCTCAGACCCACCCATCCAGCGATAAAGGGAGCAGTTTTTAGCAGATACTCTGTGCAACAAGTTTTAAATGCCAGGTCTGTCTTAGGTTATTGACATATTTAGATTTGAATTTGTAAAAAAAAATGCAATCCAGAATGCAATATTATGTCCATTTCAAATTATGACATTCATATTTCTAGCGGAACTAGTAATTGAGGCATGCACATTTACCCGGATGAGATAGCGGATGGACTAAGGAGAAGAACGCACGGTGAACGACGGAGGGAGATTTGAGAAGAAAAAAATAATAATTTACTTTGTTGAATTGTTTATTTGGTTTCTTGCGAAATGGAAGATTTGGACAAAGACATACGATCCACTGCGAGAGGTTTTCATTGCATCCTATGCAATGTGAATGTACCCAATAGTAAGTGAATGTCGTCGTTTTGCTATTTGGTTGCAGTTAACGTTAGCTCGCTATCGGCTAGCCACAAACCAACCAGCTATATGGCTAACTTACTTTATAAGATAGCTAACTAGTTCATTACTCTGTCGGCTGTAAACTAATCAGCCAATCGTACAGGTGGCTAGGACAGTAACGTTAGCTAGCTAACCTTTTAGAATTTCTATGATATTTTATCAATTTCAGTTTACAGAAGTAGATTACCTACAGTAAATGCTTAGCTAGATATATGAATTCATGACAATTGAAACGGACGCTGGCTTAGTTTTACACATGTCTGCTGGATACTCTAACGTTATGCATATCAGTTTTGTGACCAATTTTCTTTACTGACTGGAAAACACTGAATCTACAGAGGCCAGTCTGGATGCCCATGTGAAAGGGCGAAAGCATGTGAAGCTGAGCACAGTGCGGGCGACTCGGAAGGCTCAGGTGGAGAACAGTGTGTTTGTCAGTGGGATCAAACCGGATACAGCTCAAGCTGACCTTGTAGACTACTTCCAAAGGTTTGGACCAGTGTCCGAAGTCATCATGGACAAAGACAAGGTGAGCTCTAAGTAGTTGGAGTGCTGATCTAGGTTTGGGGCCATTGTCAATATCATCTTGCTCCCATCTCTTCTCTCAATATTATATTCTCTCAATCAGAAATTGAAAAGATGGCGGCATATACATTGTCAGATTACTTCATGGTGCAAATTTAGCATTTGCTAAATTCCAAAGTTCCACCTGCGACTAGCCATGGGAGTTTAGAAAACACTGGTACCTTCCAAGCTGAATGAAGGAAGTATCGGCAAGTAAAGGTTGGTTGTAAAATAATGCCTGATGGATTGAACATCCCAAACCATAATTATTAAAGGACAACTCTTTCATTAGTCCATTGTTGATATAGTCCCAAAATGTTTTGCATGTCACCAATCAAGTTTTCAAGATATGTCACTTTCAAAATAAAGAAATCAGGCAGATTTGAAAGTTAGACCTCTTAAACTTGATTGCTGACATGCAAAACATTTAATGGTAGGATAATCCATTGCTTTATAAAGGTTTTTTCCATAGCTAGCTAGAGAGGAATATTATTTGCAGTATTCTTATGGCCCCCCAGCCCAAACAGTTGGTTGACATACCCCTTGTCATATGTCTATAATCCATTGTCTTCCGTCCACAGGGTGTGTACGCTATTGTGGAATTCAGTGAGAATGATAGTCTGCAGGCCACGCTGTCCCGGTTAGAGCACGACATGAACGGTCTGAAGCTGCGGGTGAAACCCAGGGAGAACAAGGAGTTCAAACTGATCCCTAAAAAGAGGCAGGATTCCAAGAACCTGCAGCAGATACTGGAGCGGCTCACCAAAGAGCTGTGCCAGACTGCTTCGGTAAGTGTTCCTTAGTTTAGTGTCCCTCCTCATTTCATGTTCCATGACTCTCTGTCTGATATGCGCTATTAATGTAGGGAATGATAAAAAGG